>NW_019154101.1:42780391-42965107 GCF_002288905.1 Enhydra lutris kenyoni
AAAAAAAAAAAAAAACAAGAAAAATATTGAGAACTGAATAAAAACCATGCAGTCTCTATTTAAAAGAGAAAATTAGGAACAGTAACAGTGAGATACATAAATTCTTATCAATAAAGATGATATGATTTTTATTTTATGCTTTACAATGACCATATTAGGAACTTTCTGTGATAATACTAATTTAGCATGCATCTGAAAGGTTTTAATTACATATAGGAACTGCACATTTTTCTTAAATATGTTCAAAAGCTATGTTAAATATTTATAAAAAGTCAGTTTCAGGACTAAAAACACGATCTTTCTAGAAAAGTAGAATAATCTCATACTCATCATTTTCCAGAAGGGACTTGCAAAGTTAGAAAGCCTCTGGGGTGAAAAGGACTCTCCAGAGAAATCCCAGACAGAGGTGCACCTTAACAATGCAGTAACCCTGTTTGCAGTTCCTCTTTGCACAAAAGTTCTGGACATTTTTCTGACAGAAGATTTTTAGGCACTATTTTTTATATATATGTTCAAGCCAGATGGTCAGTAATATATATCTTAATTACTAAATCATACCTCTTTTGTTTGCAGTAAGCAAGAGAAATGGAAGTTATGTATTCATGGCGGGTAAGTAATAAAATATTATGTTAGTTTAGATAGATTTTAATGATTAATAACACTATTATTAAAATTATTTTGTAGTTCTACATTAAACCTCATTTACATCTAAAGAAAAACATTCTTAAAACCAATACATTTGTTTTTCAACAAAATCATTTGCTTCAGCATCATACGGTACTCCGAATGCATAGTTCTTACATTGATGAAGATGGAGCTTGAGTGCCATCTGGTGTCCCTCTTTCTCCATCCTGCAGGATTTTCTTCTGATCTTGGCCTGAGAAAATCCTCCTTGCATTAGTCTGGCACTCCAAATGCCAAATTAAAAGAAGGCATTATTTGCCAGACAGATAAATCATCTACTCAAAGACTATAGAATCCTGAACCTCATAACACAGTAATATCTATAATTCATATTCATTTTCTTCATGCTACTTCAAATCCTGTGTGTCCGACCAATCCAAATATTCCCAGCCTGAGAAATTCTGCATTTCCTACACATCCTTCACATTTTGTGATGTCTACCCTGTTACTTATAGCTGCAGTCACAGCAGCCTCTACATCAGTGGTTCTCAATCTTGAATGCCATTAGAATCACTTTGAGAGTTAAAAAAATAATGATAATGGGGGCCCAAACCCAGTGACTCTGATTTAATAGATCTGGAATGGGGCAACATGGATCAATAAATTTTAAAAGTTCTCCAGGTGATTCCAGTCTGATCCAGGTTATTTTGTAATGGGTTGTCTGTTCTTGAAATGTGAGGGCTCTTTGTCCCTCATCTCTGACACAATACATTGTGTTGGACGTACTAAGAGCTCAATATATGTGGCAAAGATGAAGCAACTCCAGAGTCTACATGTTTGCTTTAAAACAAGGCAAGACCTGTGTAGTAGTGCATAGAATTCTAGCTTTTTTCCTCCTTTCTCTGTATATTGATCTCAGAGATTACACTGTGTCTCTGTGTGAATATGGACAGGTAGCATTTACCAACATGTACCAGTCTACTTTCTCTTATTCAAAAAAAGAAAAAAATAAATTAAAAAAATGGGGTTATAGGTCAGCAAAGGGTGGGTTTGAGATGTTTGGGTGGGTTAAGTGGGCATTTTGATGACATGGCTTCTCCTTTGGCATGTTTAATTGTGATGTTTAATGGGCACCCTTGCAGTTCAAGATGACATTTTTAAAATAAAACTCTCTCCTAATGAAAAAAAATAATAACTTTTTTTTTAAAAAGCAACAAGAGGTCCAACTGCAACATCTTAGATTCACAAACTCTGCTGAGAGTATGCCATTATCCCATTCCCCAGAAGACTAACTAGAGGTACAAACAGCTCTTTTTTCACTGAGTTTCATGCAACTCAATTAAATAATTTAGTACACAGATATTTTTCTAGTAAAGAACTATGTTGTGACAAATCTATCTATCTATATACATGTATATATGCATATGTATACATATATAATACATGCAGAAGTCAAGAATTAGAAGATTATTTATAATAGAAAAATATTGGAAATAATCCAATGCTTATTTATAAGAGATTGGTTGAGTAACTTATAGTATGGAATGCCATGCAAACATAAAAAAGAAAAGAATAAGAGAGATCTTTATGAATTAACATGGAATGAATTCCACTATATATTGTTAAGTAAATAAAATAGTCTATTATATACTACTTATGTGTAAAAAAGAAAAGAAATACATGTTTGGGTTTTTTTGGTTTTTTTTTTTTGCCAAAAACAAGAAAAGAAGAATAAACAACAAAAAAATGAAGCCATTTACATTTAGAGGACAGGCGGGAATGGAATAGAAGAAATAAGCATGGAGTAACAATTCTGTGAACATACCATCTTACGGAGTTTCAACCTCTGAATCATATACTTTTTTTAGATAATCAGAAAGTAAATCAAAGGACAGTAAAAAAAAAATACACATTAAATTGAACATAAACACAAATGGGCCTAAATGTATCAAATTACAATCAAACAGAAAAAGAATTGATTCAAGTAACTTTTGAACATATTACTATACATCTTTAGTGGAATATATTCTATGGACAAAAGTTACTTGGGCTCTATCCCAGGACCCTGAGATCATGACCTGAGCCGAAAGCAGAGGCTTTAACCCACTGAGCCACCCAGGCGCCCCTTGTAATATTTTTTAATTAATTTATTTTTTAGAGAGGGACAAAGTGTACACATGTGTGAGCAGTGGGGAGGGGCAGAGGGAGAGGAAGAGAAAGTCACTTAAGCAGCCTCCATGCCTAGTGTGGAGCCCAAGGCCTGCTGAATCTCAAGATACTGAGATCACAACCTAAGTAGAAATCAAGCGTCCGACACTTAACCTTCAGAGTCACCCAGGCGCCCCGTTAAATTGTAATATTTTAAAAAATAAATTAAAACAAAGCAATCTCTAACACATAAAAATAAAATTATATCCAATTGGAGCTACAATCACACAGAAAAGAACTTTTCCAAGTAACTTTTTTTAAGATCTTATTTATTTGACAAAAAGAGCAAGCGAGCAAGAGCAGGGGGAATGGCAGACAGAGGGAGAAGCAGGCTCCCCATTGAGCAGGGACCCCCAATGCAGGGCTTAATCCCAGGACTCTGAGACCATGACCTGAGTTGAATGCAGATATTCATATGATTGCATATCTCTACAGGGATACACCTTAAGGATAAAACAATTGCAAAAAAATATTTTTTAACCATTTTCAGTAATCACATTGTGGACAATGATGTTATTCTGAAATTGTTCTTCAGGATAAAGCAAATGAGTAATTGGGATATGTAATTCTTTGTGTCATTGAGAACCAGGATTCTTGACATGGAAGAAAGGAAATAAAAATGTAAGAAACTTTTAGTAAAAACCCCATAGTCTTAAATTCAAATTTGATGTATTATTCAGGATTACTATTTGATGTACTATCCAGCATAATTCAGGATATAGTTCTTCTTAAAAAGAAATTCCTAGCTCTCTTCACTGAAAAGGCCTAATTGGTAATAAGCATCCCTGGAGCCTAGACTATGTTGATTGAAGTATCATTTCACACTAAAAGAAGAGAAGTGGCTGGTTCCAGGTCTACAGCAGAGAAAACATAAGGTGAGCCTTGAAGATCTTCCACCACAAGGCAAGGAAATGCTCAAAGACTAGTGAAGTCGTGTCTGGATTCGAAGAAGCTTCCAGTAGCTAAATCTGGGGTAATCTGAGCACCAAAGAAGATCAAAAACAGTAAAGGATTAAAACATGTCAAATTAAAAATAGAGTCCTGATGGCACACAAAAGAAATAGAGAGAGAAAAGTTCAGGAGGCTGGTGGGAAGAAAAATTCTTCCTGATAGAGGAATGACAGCTATTAATTGTAAAGGAGTGAAAGAATTTTATTAAACTAATCACTTTGTCTTCCCCAGTGTAATAACTCATTTGGGCAAGAAGTATTAATGGATGATAAAATCATTGGTTAAAGGTTGACGAGGAACAATATATTCACATGGTCTCTAAGTACCCCATAAAATGCCTACCAATTTCAAAGAGGAAAATACATCTTCAAATTCGAGCCAGCTGGCAGTCTGCCCTTAACTAATGATTATCTATTTTGTACCACCAAAAGTAAGACAAACTGACTTACTGAGCTTCCTAATGTGAGGCAATAAGTACCCATCAGTTATGATTCAACCTCTTCAGAAATATTTAATTTAAACCTAATCAAAAAGAAATCATAAGACAAACTCAGAATGTAAGACATTTACAATGTCATGAAAAACCAAGCAAGGTAGAGGGAATGTTCTAGATTTAAAGAGACATGGCAACAAAATATGGTGTATGAACCTTGATCATATCCAAAAAGCAAAAACAGCTAAAAACTTATTTTGTGTACAGTTGGGGAAATTCTAATATGAGCTGTAAAGTAGATGATATTATGAAAGTATTGTTTTCTTAGATTTGTTAAAATGGTAGAAGAATGTTAGGAAATGCATGCTGATTGTCATGATGCCTTCAACTTATCTTCAGATGGTTCAGCAAAAAAGCATGTGCATATATACATATATAAATTATTCATAGATAAAATATATATACTACATATATTTACATACATAATAAATTACATATGCAATTTAGAGACATATGTATTCATTATGCTTGTCTTTCAGTTCTTCTAAGTTTTTTGATTTTTCAAAACAAAAATCTAGAAGAAAAAAGAGCTATTTGCTAAGAATGTTATAAAACTGAAAAATTGTGTAAGGCAAAAAAGAAGTGCACAAATGTCATGACTTTTAAAAAATGGAGACATCATTCTCTGTTGTGGCAATCAGGAAAGAATTCATAGAAGGCAATGCATTTCTAAATGTAAAGATTTTGAGTTAATAATGACCTTAGAAATATTCTAACTAAACGTCCTCAGTTTGTAGATTAAAAAACTGACACAGAGAGACTGGCTTGTCCAGATTCAACAAATGTTTAGTACAAAGCTATGGAAGTTAAAGCACACAGTCCATAGTGGTTTCCATTAATCCATTTATTGAGCAACTTCTACTCCTACTTCCCATTGGAGATGGACAAAGAAGGACATGTTAAATAAGGAAATGTATGAAGAATTCAATCATTATAAATTTCAATCATTACAAATTACAAATTTGGGCAAAGGAGAAGTTGGAATTGCTGGCTTTGAAAATGGAAGGGTTCACGAAACAAGGCATGTGGACAGCTGCAGAAGCTGGGAATTCCATCAGCTGACAGCCAGCTAGGAATGGTGACAACTGCAGTCCATACTTGCAAGAACTGAATTCTGCCAACAAGCCAAATGAGCAAGGAAAAGGATTCTCCCCTAGAGACTCCAGATAGGAATACAACCCTAACGACACCTTGATTTTTAGCTCAGTGATGCTCATAGTGGACATATGATCTACAGACCTGTAAGATAATAAATTTATATTGTTTAAAAAGAAATTGGTTGGGGACACCTGGGTGGCTTGGTTGGTTAAACATCCAACTCTTGATTTCAGCTCAGGTCATGATCTCAGGGTCATGAGATCGAGCTTCACATGGAACCTGCTTATGATTCTCTCTCCCTCTCCCTCTGCTCCCCATCCCATACCCATTCACATGTGCTCTCTTTCTCTTTAAAAAAAAAAAAAAAAAATGGCTGGACAAAAAAGCGAACCAGGGATTTATTAGCTCGTATAACTGGAAAGAGCAGGTATAGAGACTAGTGACAGGCCTCAGATAGCACTGGATTAGAACTCAAATTATGTTTACCATTTCCTTCATATTTTGGCTCTGCCTTTCTTTGTATGAGGATCTCAGTGTTGCTCTTTAGAGACAGATTTCCTCACAGAAACTCTAGAACTACTACTCAGTTCAGCAAATTCAGAGAAAAGAGAGGACTTCCCTTTCAGTGTTCATATATATAATCACACAGAATGTTATTGATTGTCCTAGATTGGATCATGTTTTTAAAAAAAAAAAATCCGTGGCCTGAGGGACAGAGCACCATGTGTGCTCTGTCACATGCAACCCCACCATGCACAGTGCACCACTCCTGCCTGCCCACCCCAGCCCTGCCAACCACATGAATGAAAGAAGGACAGATTCCCTAAGATGAAGGGTGAAAAGGAATGCCAGGTAGACAAAAACAAGACGTAATAATACAGTGAGTAAACAACGGGAACAAATTGTAAAGGTAAAAATACCACAAACTGTTACAGGAAGTAGGAAAACCTCAATTCTAATAGGGTTCCAGGAACTAGTGAGAGAAAAGGTCCTTGAGGTGGTATTGTAGAAGTTAGTGAAATAGTGAAATGACAGGCAGAAGAAAGCAAGGCTTAATATGGTAGAAAGTGAAGAGCCATAGGCTTTGAAAGAAAGAAAGATGAAACACAATAACATAATTTAATCCGGGATGTGGGAAGATTATCAGTCATCAGTGAATGACAGTGTTTCTCAAAGTGTAGTCCTTGGCCCACCAACATCAGAACTCACCTGGGTACTTTGTTAAAAATGCAAAATCCTGGGTCCCACCCATATTTACTAAATGAGAATCTCTAAAGTTGGGTCATAGGTGAACATCACAGGCATTATTTCTATATTCTAAAAGCTGAGAACAAATAGGGTTGAATTCTGGCAGAAAGAAGTGTTTAACAGGATACATTTCCAAAATGTTTTAGCTAATTGAACACCTCCTACTTAATCCTTGATGCATTGGTGTCTATTACTAACAGAGTGGTGGGCCAATAATTTAGCTGCTCTGAGCCACAGTGACCCAGGATATAAAAAGTCAAATTTGGGCTAATAACTAATCTCTTTTAATATGGTATCATGCTTTTTAAATCCTGTTTCTTGAAGCATTTCTACATCCATATGCAGTAAAGGGTTAATTCAGTAGGCTTGGGTTGTTGCTCAAACACGGCACATTCCAAAGAAAGCGCTGTCCTTTGATGCTCCTGGAAAACACTTCTGCCTTGGGGTGACCTGTCTAAGAGCGTTTTTATGTGCCTCCAGCTTTGTGCTATGCTGCAGCATTTTGGACTTTGCAAGGCTGGATCCCCACATAAAAATACTGGTTCCCAACTGACTGATGCCCAACAAAAATACTGGATACCAAGGCTCAAAAGAGTTTCCCTGGTTCACTACTTTGCACATGTTGTCACATATCATCGGTGGGAGAAAAGGACATCCACCTAGGACTACACTGAGAGGCAACACCTAGAAACTTGTTCTTGGTTCCCCCAGGACTTTAGCCACGTGTATTTTCCCAGTATGACTTCAATCTTGATCCTTTCGCTGTAATAAGCCTTAGCCTTGAATACAACAGCTTTTCTGAGTTCTGTGAGCCCTTCTAGCAAATCATCAACCCTGAGGTTGGTCTTAGGGACCACTGACACAATCAGCACTTCAACATTATACTTTCATATTGTGGTTTCCAATTCAATTAAGCTTAAATATTGCTTAAATAAAACATTTTGTATTAGTTTTTCATTCTGTTGCCCTTTGACCCAATAACTGTTAGAAATTTATCCTAAAGAGTTCATAATGAAATAAGGACAGTCCTATCTCATATCTCAATTTAAAAGTTTATTATAGTATAGTAGAAAATTGAAAACAACCTAAATTTTAAACAATACAGGTATGATTTAATGAACGATAGTAGGCCCATTTGGTGGAATAGTTATTAAAATGCTAAATTAAAGAACACAACTGTATCCAAACCATGTGTGCATATAGACAAAGATTAAAAGAGAACATAAACACATAGATGATTTTTTGTAGTATTCAGACATTTTTAAATGCTTATTATTACTGTAAAAATTGTTTTTATAATAAGCAACTAATTTTAAGAGCCAAATTGTAAATGTAATTATTTGGTTTATGGTACTAATTCAGTATTTTTAATATGAACTACTAAAAAACCATCTAACTAAAAAACATATAAACCATCCATTAACTAAAACAGATATTCTATGTTCTATGTGGAATCCAATTCCCAGCACAGGATTAGGAAATAAGAGAGTAGAGCAACGTGTTGTAGAAAGGGACTGTATGCTAGGGTCACACCCATGTCGTTGAGCACCAACTTTACTTGCTACAAGCTATGAGGTTATGAGCAGTCACCTTCACCTTGCCAAAACTGAGTTTCTTATTTGTTAAGTGGAAATAATGATAATAAATGCTTTTAAGGTTATTGCCACAATAAATGAGTAAAACACTTAATGCAGTGCCTGCATAAGAAAAAGCTAAATAAATTTTCAGGCTCTGCTCTCTCCCTCAGTTCTACTCTCAAAGATTGCAGATCTTAATTTACATATTTTTAAATGCTTTTCTCCTGTGACACCTACTTTCCATATCATATTCATTATAAAGTAATGTAATCTTATGGCATAAATAATGATGACCCGGTTATTATTTTATCTTAATTTTTTGGTGATTGGCTTAAGGATTGATAGGTACACACATTGCTTTTTTTTTTTTCATTTAGCTAAGTCATAAAACCAATTTTCAAAATCAAATAATCTCATCTGAACCTGTTACTAATTTTCAAATCCAACATAAAGCAATGTTAGCCAACAAGTATTTATCAGAGGTCATTAATGAACCAAAACCAACAAAAACAGAAAAATAATGGAATAAAATAATAGTAGAAATCTTACCACAGCCACTGTCACTGCTTTCCAAAAGCTTCTGGGCATTGTATTTTGCTAAGGAATTCAAAGATGGAAAATTTTAGAAACTGTTTCTCTATTTTTAAGTGCACAACAGAAAATTGTGTTCAAATTGTCTTTCCTTGGTTAGTTCAAAAGCAAAATAAAATGATAGTGCACAAATATTTTCATCCAGTTTGCAATGTTTCATTGTATATCCAGCCTATCTGATATGTTACTTTAATTATGTTTTTGTGTGGGAAGTGTTGTCTCTTACCAAAGCATGCTCTTTATTTGGTCAAACAGGAGCTTCAGAGAAAAAAAGTAAGACAGTTTTCATTTTCTTACTGGTGGGAGTCAAATCTGCATTGAAGAAATATTTGTCATGCTTACCACATTTTTGTTACATACTTGTCTCAGAACCAGTGTACAACTTTGAAGGAAGAAGAATGGCTGTTGTGTATAATGTTGGAGAAGTATTCTCTGCCACCCATCATCTCTCCTACAGTATTATCAGGCCAAACTTTCCAAAATATAACTTTAATTCTGAATCTTGCTCAAAATTTCCTACACTTCCTTTTGTTTCTTACTTGACAACTTGACAACCAGGTTTCTTACTTGACAACCAGTTTCTTACATCCAACCAGTAGCTGACAATGTGAATGTAAACAAGAAAGAGATATTTATTATTGTGAACTGCTGAGAATTTGAGATTGCTTATCACATACTGAAAGCTAACTGATATAATAACTAATATTTTGTAGGTACTGTGTTCTATATCCACAATATCTCATCTAACCAACACAATAATCCTATGTGTTAACATACGAGAAAACAAGGACAAGAGAGGTAGAGTAATTAATCCAAAACACACAGTGCTGTAAAATTTTAGTATCTGACACATCTAGCTTTGAAGTTAGATTCTGCCACTTATTGAATATAATATTATAGGCATAATATAATCTCACTAGAATTCAGTAGTACATAGAATAGAGAGAATGCTTAAGTTCTTCTCACTGCACTTCTAAGGGCTATTGGAAGGATTAAATTAAATAATGTGAATGACTAAATAATTAAATAAAGAAGTATATCTTAAGTTATGTCACCTCTATATTAGACCCTTAGATAGTTAGTCACCTAGCTAGTTAGTTATGTCACCTCTATATTAGACCCTTAGGTAAAAACTTGGTATGGGTAGTTTAGGAAACATGTATGAAAAACTGAGGAAAGTGAGGTGGAGAATGAAAAGGTCAATAAAATGTTTAGGTTACTATTTGGGGAATTGGGCTCAATCCCACTAAGGTAGGTATAAGTGGAATATGTCTCAGATAGTTAAGTGCCTATCATGCCCAACCCTTTCACAAATAACAACAACAAACCTCAGACAAAAACAAAACAAAACAAAAACAATATTTGTCAAACAAAAAAAACAAGCAAAAACAGGAAAGTGAAGTCACTGGAAAGTGAACCAAAAAAAAGTGAACAAGTGGATTCTGGAAGAATCAAAACTTGGAAGGACCAAAACAGGTGAGTTTCCCACCATTACAGATGTTAGGTACCCTGAGGGCAGGCTGAAGTTAGCACCACACAGTGTGTCTAAAACTCTAGTACAAAGCAGTCTTTCTGGCCTAAAAAATCAGAGGATGGAATTTAGAGCAGCCACAGATCCTGGAAAGTTGGGAGAGCGGGAGCTAAAAAAGAAGTAAATCAGAAAGTAGGAGCCCTGAATTCTGTTTATAAACTCTGTTACAGTCTCTAAACCACTCATGAATGGGGCAGACTCTAGTACCTCAGCTAAAGACAAAAGGAATGAACAAAGATGAGCTTCTGCTTAAGACAAAGTGTTTACAGTTTAATTTGACCAATGTTCCACTCAAAAATATAATGAGCAATTTTTGGAGAAACATAGAGTCTCACTAAATAACATTCTACAATGTCCAAGACACAATAAAAAATTGCTCAGTTTATACAGAATCAGAGAACTGTGACCCATTTTCAAGAGACAAGACCATTAAGCAAGACCAATTCCAAAATTATATACATGCTCAAATTAGCAGACATGAATTTTATTTTTTTTAATTTTTAAAAAATATTTTATTTATTTATTTGACAGAGAGAGAGAGAGAGAGATCACAAGCAGGCAGAGGCAGGCAGAGAGAGAGAGGAGGAAGCAGGCTCCCTGCTGAGCAGAGATCCCGATGCGGGGCTCATCCCAGGACCCTGAGATCATGACCTGAGCTGAAGGCAGAGGCTTTAACCCATTGAGCCACTCAGGTGCCCCAGCAGACATGAATTTTAAAGCAGATTTTATAATTCTGTCCATTGAAATAAAAAAAATTCTGTATTAATAAAAACATAAAGAATCTCAGCATTTTAAAAAAAACCAGAAGCTATTAAAAAAAAAAAAAAAGAACCAACAGGAAAATCATGAACTAACAAAAATGCAATTTTGAAAATAAAATTTCATTGGTGTGCTTAACATCATATTGGATATTATAGAAGAAAGAATAAGGGAACTTGAAGATAGGTCAATAGAAATTATCCAATGCTAAGGACAAAGATTTTTTTGTTGTTGTTTTATATTATCAAGTCTTTAAAAACTTTAGAACAATAACAGAAGTCTAACATACATGTATCAGAATCCCCAGAGGAAAGCATAGAAAGAAAGGGGAAGAAAAAATATTTGAAATACAATCACCAAAATCTTCCAAATTTGGTGAAAGACAAAAATTTACAGATTCAAGATGCTCAAAAGGAGAAATAAAAGAAAGCCACACCTGGACACATCATAGGCAAACTGCTAAAAAGCAACAATAAAGAGTAAATCTTTAAAGCAGTCAGAGAAAAATGATACATTGCAACTATTTGACTATGAAGTGGCTATGAACAGAACTATTTGACTATGAACTGACTTCTCATCAGACGCTGTAGACAGAGCACTTGGGTGGCTCAGTGGGTTGAAGCCTCTGCCTTCAGCTCGGGTCATGATCCCCGGGTCCTGGGATCGAGCCCCACATCAGGCTCTCTGCTCGGAGGGGAACCTGCTTCCCACTCTCTCTCTGCCTGCCTTTCTGCCTACTTGTGATCTCTCTCTCTCTGTCAAATAAATAGATGGAATCTTTAAAAAAAAAAAAAAAAAGCTGTAGATATCAGAAGACAAGTAAAACAATGTTTAAAGTGCTGAAAGAAAAAAATACTCTGTCAATTCACTATTCTGTTTCAATGAAAATGTCTTTCAAGTATAAAGTTAAAAATAATATATACTTTTATGCAACAGAAAACAAAAAAACTGTAAAAAATGTAAAAAACAAAAATTCTGTGGGTTGAAAAAATTGAAACCAAGTAGAAACTTAAATCTTCAGGAAGATATAAAGAGCTTTAGAAATGATTACAATGGATAGATATAAAAGACTATTATTGTTCTTTTAAAAACTATGACTAAAGCAAATATGATATTGTCTTGTGCAGTTTATAATATATGTTGATGTCAACCACATGACATCTATAGCATAAAGGATGGAAAAGGAGGTAGTTAATTGATCTATAGAATTGTATGGTATGGTTTTTACACTTTTATGTCAAGCAGCCATATATATTTTTTATATAATATATGTTTTATATATATATATATATATAAAATGCAAAGAGGTCTAGCTAAAAAATCAACAGATAAATAAAATTTTTTTGAAGATTCAAATAATCAAAAAGAAGGCAGACAAGGAAGAACAGAGGAATAATAGAGGACACAAACAAAAAATAAACAATAAAATAGTAACTTTAAGTCCAACCACATCAATAATTACATTAAATGGTAATGAACTACTGGGGTGCCTGGGTGGCTCAGTCAGTTAAGTGTCTGACTTGTGAGCTTAGCTCAGGTGTTGATCTCAGGGTTGTGACTTTAAGCCCCTCATTGAGCTCCATACTGGGCATGAACTTACTTTTAAAAAAATGTTAATGAACTAAATACTCCAATTAAGAGGCACAGACTGGGAAGCCTGGGTGGCTCAATGGGTTAAGCCTCTGCCTTCAGCTCAGGTCATGATCTCAGGGTCCTGGGATCGAGTCCCGCATCAGGCTCTCTGCTCAGTGGAGAGCCTGCTTCCCCCTCTCTCTCTCTCTGCCTGCCTCTCTGCCTACTTGTGATTTCTCTGTGTGTGTGTCAAATAAATTTAAAAATCTTAAAAAAAAAAAAAAGAGGCACAGACTGTTAGAATGAATAAAAAAGTAAGAACCAACAATACCCTGTCTACAAGAGATTCACTTTAAATATAAAGGCACAGGTTGAAAGGAAATGGAAGGAAAAGTCATGCCATGAAAATAATAATCATGAGAAGACTGAAGTGACTGTATTAATACCAGACAAAATAGACTTCAAAAAGCATCCCACCAGAGAACAAAGAAGCTATTGTAGCAGACACTTTGGTACGCTCTTGTCCCTCTTCTCATTTCAGCTTCAGTCATGATAGAAACTTCTGTGCATGCTGAATCCACCCCACCTCAAGCACTGGCACCATGTTTCCCTACTTTTCTGCCCACTGCCTTCTAAAGCTTGAGAAGTTTGAGCAACCTACACATAGGCCCACCCCAAAAGTGTTGGGGAATTAATGTCCCTTGTGACAACATTCAACAAACTAGAAGTGAGGATAGCAGATAATTATAGATATTACAAGCCTCCAGTCCCCAACCTTCTATCTACTTAGAGACAGGTCAAGCCTTCCTATCTACTCTAAAGAAATTCCCAAGTCTTCTACACTTTCTGGCTGTAGTGCCAAAAGGTGGCAAAAATTGGATACTGATTCAGCTCCACTTTTTTTCTTTTCTTCCTTTTTTTTTTTTCCAAAAGTAGTATAAGTTTAAATTCACCAACTCTTTATTCTTCTAAGGATCACTTCCACAAACCATAGCAATTTTTTTTTCAGACTCTGCCACCCTTTAGCTACTTGTACATCATGTGCTACCTGCCAAAGTTTCTGTCCTCTTTCATCAGAATCAGCTTTGAGTACAAAGACTCTACTCAGTTTACCTTGATTTCATTACCTTTTGATTAACACTCCCAACCAAAAGTCCCAAAGAAGTATAACATCAACTTTCATTCCCTCTTTAACATTAAATTTTATGTTGTGTAGGATTTGGAGAATGACCATAAGCACAAACTGTACAGGAATTTGTAATTTTTTCTTTTTTTTTAATTCTTTTTTTTTTAAGATTTTATTTATTTATTTGACAGACAGAGATCACAAGTAGGCAGAGAGGCAGGCAGAGAGAGAGGAGGAAGCAGGCTCCCTGCTGAGCAGAGAGCCCGATGCGGGACTCCATCCCAGGACCCTAGGATCATAATCTGAGCCGAAGGCAGAGGCTTTAACCCACTGAGCCATCCAGGCACCCTGTAATATTTTCTTGACCAGTAGCCAACTTTAATCTACTCAAGAATCTCTTCCACTCACAAGGAAAAGGTGCTACACTCCTTTTATTTAGTTAAAAATCCCTCTGCAAGAAAACATTCCTGCTTCAAAAGTGTTAATCTCCCTCTTCAGCCAGAAAAATGTAAACAGTCTCTTATCAAACATTTTCATGCAGGTGCCTGGATGGCTCAGTCGGTTAAACGTCTGCCTTCAGCTCAGGTCATGATGCCAGGGTCCTGGAATTGAATCCATTATCAGGCTCCCTGCTCAGCGGAGAGCCTGCTTCTCCCTCTCCCTCTGCCTGCCACTCTGCCTACTTGTACTCTCTATCTCTATCTCTCTGTCAAATAAATAAATAAAATCTTTTAAAAAGTTTTTTTTCATGCATCTTACATTTTTGGACCATAGTCTAATCCATCAAATGTATGAGTGTGTAAGCTTGTCTAGAATGACTTGTCTGTGCTAGCAGCCACTAGGTTCCAAAGAAGTTCCTAGTGAGAATATTCCATCCACTAATTTAAACAGGCAAACTTCACCAAACTCTACCTCACTCCAAGTTAATACCTGCATGTTTATACCTCATGTCTCAAAAAGTTACCTTGGGCCCTGTCTTGTCACAGGCACAGATGGCATTTCCCTCCTCCAACACTGCCAGATAATTCCCACTAAAGTCATTCCTTACTATTACTTAATACAACTATCACTTAATACAAAAGAAACACTCTCTGGGTAAAGAGGATTGGAAGATATAGGCTTCCAGTTATGGACTATATAAGTCATGGGAATAAAAAACATAGCATAAGGAATAGAGTCAATGATATTGTAACAGCACTACATGATGACAGATAGTACACTTGTGGGGAGCACAGCATAATGTATAAACTTGTCAAATCACTATGTTGTACACTTGAAAGTAATGTTACATGTGTCGATTATACTCAAATAAAAAGAAAGAAAAAAATTTTTCTGATTTATTGTCCCAGAACATTGTAACAAAGGTAAAATCATGACTCTTGTACAAATATGTACAATAGATATGTATTTTACTTAACATATTAATTAATAAGCAAATGATTAAGGGTCTTTTGTGGTTCCATACAAATTTTAGAATTGTTTGTTCTAGTTCTATGAAAAATGCTGTTTGTATTTTGATAGGGATTGCCTTAAATGTGTAGATTGCTTTGGGTAGTATAGACATTTTAACAATATTTTTTCTTCCAATCCATAAGCATGGATGTCTTTCCATGTCTTTGTGTCCTCTTCCATTTCTTTCATCAGTATTTTATAGTTTTCAGAGTATAAGTCTTTCACCTCTTTGATTAGATTTATTCCTAGGTATCTTATTATTGGAATGCAATTATAAATGGGATTTTTTCTTAATTTCTCTTTCTTCTGCTTCATTATTGGTGTATAGAAACACAACAGATTTTTATAGTTTCATTTTGTGTCCTGAGATTTACTGAATTCATTTATCACCGAAAACTTACTAGTTTTTTGGTGGAGTCTCTTGGGATTACTATATATATTATCTTTCATCTGCAAAAAGTGAAAGTTTTACTTATTCCTTACTAATTTGGATGCCTTTTATTTCTTTTTGTGGTTTGATTGCTGTGGCTGGGACTTCCAGTACTATGTTGAATAAAAGTGGTAAGAGTGGGCATCCTTGTTGTGTCCCTGACCTCAGGGTAAACACTCCCAGTTTTTCCCCATTGAGGATGATGTTAGCTATAGGTTTTTCATATATAGCCTTTCTTATGTTGAGGTAGGTTCCCTCTAAACCCACTTTGTTGAGGGTTTTTTACCATGAATGGATATTGTACTTTGTCAAATGCTTTTTCTGCATCTATTCAAATGATCATATGACTCTATTCTTTCCCTTATTGACATCATGTTGATTGATTTGTGAATATTGAACTACCTTTGCCATTACAACCCAGGAATAAATCTTACTTGATCATGGTGAATCATAATCTGATGTATTATTGTATTGTAACCTAATGTATTATTGGATTCAGTTTGCTAGTATTTTGTGGAGGATTTTAAAATCTGTATTCATCAGAGATATTGGCTTGTAGTTCTCTTTTTTTGTGGTGTCTTTATCTCATTTTGGCATCAGGGTAATGCTGGCCTCATAGAATGAATTTGGAAGTTTTCCTTCCTTTTACCTTTTTTGGAATAGTTTGCAAAAAATAGGTATTAACTCTTCTTTAAATGTTTGGTAGAATTCACCTGTGAAGCCATCTGGTTCTGGGCTTTTGTTTGTTGGGAATTTTTCGATTAGTGATTCCATTTATTTGCAGGTAATCAGTCTGTTCAAATTTTATTTCTTCCTGTCTCAGTTTTGGTAGGTCATACATTTCTAGGAATTTACTATTTCTTCTAGTTTGTCTGATTTGTTGCCATATAGTTTTTCATCATATTCTCAAAACTGTTTGGATTTCTGTGAGTTTGTTATTACTTCTCTCATTTTTTATTTAAAAAACATTTGAGGGGTGCCTGGGTGGCTCAGTTGTTGGGTGTCTGCCTTTGGCTTGGGTCGTGACCTTGGGGTCCTGGGATTGAGCCCCACATCAGGCTCCCTGCTCAGCAGGAGGCCTGCTTCTCCCTCTCCCACTCCCCCTGTTTGTGTTCCCTCTCTCACTGTCTCTGTCAAATATATAAATAAAATCTTTTTAAAAAAAAAATTTAAAAAAACATTTGAATTACTACTTTCTACAATGGTAGAGTTATGAAATAGCTCATTTAAAGAAAATAAAAGGTGAAAAACCCTGTAGAAAAAAGATAAGTTGGAAAGTATACTAGACAATACCTAGTATTCATTACAAATAAACCCAGTAATCTCTTTTTTGCCCATTTAAAAGATTTTCTCGGGGCGCCTGGGTGGCTCAGTGGGTTAAGCCACTGCCTTCGGCTCAGGTCATGATCTCAGGGTCCTGGGATCGAGTCCCACATCGGGCTCTCAGCTCAGCAGGGAGCCTGCTTCCCTCTCCCTCTCTCTCTGCCTGCCTCTCTAACTACTTGTGATCTCTGTCAAATAAATAAATAAAACCTTTAAAATATATATATTTTTTTCTCTAACAATCTCCTTTGTCCCCCTTGTAATCATAATAATCTCAAAAATTATTTCTGTACACATAAAAAGGAGCTAGTCTCATTAGTTTGGGCCTAATTATTTGCACAGATGCAGCAAGTATTAATTACTCATATAGACCTCCATGACATTACTTTGCAAATCTATAGTCATACAGTATTGAATAGTACTAAGACCACCATATTAACTTCTTCCTGGAAGTTTTCATAAGGAATCTTAGACTGAACTTCTAAAAGACTCTCTTTTGCTATCCTTAGACTATGAAACAAAACCCAGGAAATTCACTTGACCATAATACACCTGCAAAATCTATAAATTTGGTGAATTTCTTTCTTGTGGTCCCAAATATTCTCTTAGGTTCCCAGCCTAAGTAACCTTCTTTACCAACTATGACATGGGGTACTATAAAGCAGGCACCAGGTCAGGTTTCTGTGAAAGGTTTGGTAGGCATTTCTTCCATAAGTAGTGAATTTTACTCATTTATTTTTAGTAATTTCCACTCCTAACATGGGACTCAAGAGTCACATGCTCTACTTGACTGAGCCAGGCAGGTGCCCCAAGAGGATAGATTATTCTTTTTTTTCTTTTTTTTTTTTAAGGTTTTATTTATTTATTTGACAGAGACAGAGAGATCACAAGTAGTCAGAGAGGCAGGCAGAGAGAGAGGAGGAAGCAGGCTCCCCACTGTGCAGAGAGCCCCATGTGGGGCTTGATCCCAGGACCCTGGGATCATGTCCTGAGTCGAAGGCAGAGGCTTTAACCTACTAAGCCACCCAGGTGCCCCAAGAGGATAGATTCTTATCAAATATATGCAAACAATATTTTTCCATGAAAAGTAAAGACACTCAGTAAAGTTTTTTATTGCATTTTTTAACCTTGTTTTTGTTTTGGAGATATAATTCACATAGCATAAACCTCACCTTTTTAAAGCATATGATTCAGCAGCTCTGGACATTCACAAAGTTGTGCAACCATCACCACCATCTAATTCCAGAACACTTTCCTCACTCCAAAAAGAAACACCTTATCTATTAGCAGTCACTCTCCATTTCCTTCACCCCCAGGCCCTGTCAACAACTAATCTATTTCTGCTTCTAAGAATTTGCCTATTCTGGACATTTTACATAAATTGAATCATGTAATATGTGGCCTGCTGTGTCTGACTTTACCATAATATTTACCATAATATTTTCAAGGTTCATCATGTTGAAGCATGAATCCATATTTCATTTCTATGTAGCTGAATAAACAGTTGTATGGATATACTACATTTTGTTTAGCCATCCATCAGTTGATGGACATTTGGATTTTTTCTACTTTTTCACTATTATGAATAACACTGTTATGAACACTTGTGCCTGTAGTTTTTTGTTTGTACAGTTGTCTTCATTTCTTTTGGTTGTATACTTAGGGGTTGGAATTTCTAGGTCATATGATAACTCAATGTTTAGCTTGCATTTCCAGACTGTTTTCCAATAATGCACCATTTCACATTCCCACCAGCAGTGTACAATGGTTCCAGTTCTTCTACATCATCAGCAACACTTGTTATCATCTGTCTTTTTTAGTACATCCAGTGAGTATGAAGTGGTAGTATATTATGAGTTTGATTTGCATTTCCCCAATGACTACTGGTGTTGAGCATGTTGAGCATTTTTACTGGCCATTAGTATATCACGTTTGGAGAGTTGTCTGTTTATATTCTTCACCTATTTTTAATTTGTCTGTCTTTTAATTGTTGAATTATATGAATTTGTTAATATATTTTTGGTACTAGACCTTTATCAGATGTATGAGTTGCAATTATTTTCTCCCATTCTGTGAGTTATCTTTTCACTTTCTTGGGTCCTTGGAAGTACAATCATTTTTAATTTTGATAAACTCCATTTTAGGCATTTTAACAGGCTCCCCTGTTAAAATGACCAAGGAACAGGACACGGAACTTGATCCCAAGACCCTGGGATCATGACCTGAGCCAAAGGCAGATGCTTAATCAACTGAGCCACCCAAGTGTTCCAATTTTAACCCATTTCATAGCTTCTTTTCAGACCCGGATGTTATAAACTAAGGTAAATAAAATTCACTTTCAAATTCTCACATATTAGAACAAACTGATACTTTAAGATTGCCTTTTTCACTCTTCTTATGAGTGTGCAACTAAGTTTTCCAGAAGTTACATGACAAATGATATCACAGATTGAAGGCAAAGGAAATAGGAGAACCAAGCTATATCTATTAGCCAGATAACAAAGATATTTACAAAAATTTAAAATGGAACAACTCTTCTTCTTAATTTTTTTTAAATAGAGTTATTTTCATTAAATATGCTATTTAGGTTAACGTGCAATCAGTTCAACATTGTTATTTGCAAAAGAAGCAAATGTTTTAAAGATTTCTCAGTTTTAATTTCTAACATGATAAATAATGATAAATATAACCTGCTTAGACAAAAGCTCATTAGTTTTCCTTATAAGTTTTCAAAATTTGAAAGGATCCTGAGACAAAAGGGTTTGAGAATCTCTGCATTAAGATAAAATTATATTCTTTTTTTTAAAGATTTTATTTATTTATTTATTTATCTGACACAAAGCCAGAGGGAGAGAGAGAAACAGAGACAGAGACAGAGAGCAAGCGCTAGCACAGGGAGAAGCAGGCAGAAGCAGAGGGAGAAGCAGGCTCCCTGCTGAGAAAGGAGTCCAATGTGAGGCTCAATCCCAGGACCCTGGGATCATGACCTGAGCCAAAGGCAGCCACTACCCAAACACCCCTATTTTCTTTTTCTTTGAAGACAAAAAAAAGCTCATAAACATTTATATTTTTTCAGTCACCAGTGTTCACAGTACAGTTTCAACCACTTACAGTAATTATAGCTTTTAACCAAAGTAGTTAACTTCTACTTCACATAAAGAATTGGAGGAAAGTAAATAATTGAAAACTTGTCAACATAAACAAGCATTGTAGCAGAATAACAAAGCTCATAAACATACATAACAACTTCTTACAGCTAAACACACCATTAAAGTAGCAAACATGATCACATTCATTAATTCAACCCAAAGATCTACCCTCTCTATTAACGTATTAAGCGTATTAGCAAAAGTGTATAAATTTAATACAATGCTTATTCACAGCAGCAATCGTCACAGTCGCCAAACTGTGGAAAGAGCCAAGGTGCCCTTCAGCAGATAAATGCATAAAGAAGATATGGTGCATATGTACAACGGAATATTA
Source organism: Enhydra lutris kenyoni (assembly GCF_002288905.1). Classification (NCBI taxonomy): domain Eukaryota; kingdom Metazoa; phylum Chordata; class Mammalia; order Carnivora; family Mustelidae; genus Enhydra; species Enhydra lutris. The sequence continues at coordinate 42,800,858 of NW_019154101.1, forward strand.
TGCCTCCATCAGAAAAGATGAATACCCAAATTTTTTATCAACATGGATGGGTCCGGAGGAGATTATGCTCAGTGAAGTAAGTCAAGCAGAGAGAGTCAGTTATCATATGGTTTCACTTACTTGTGGAGCATAAGGAATAACACAGAGAACATTGGGAGTTGGAGAGGAGAAGTGAGTTGGGGGAAATCGGAGGGGGAGACGAGCCATGAGAAACTGTGGACTTGAGAAACAAACTAAGGGTTTTGGAGGGAGGTTGGGTGAGCCTGGTGGTGGCTATTAAGGAGGGCACATATTGCATGGAGCACTGGGTGTGGTGCATGAACAATGAAACTTGGAACACTGAAAAAAAATTAAATTAAATTAAAAAACAAAAAAAAGAAAGTATTTGATATCAAGTGATTGCACAGAAATTAGGTTAATATTAGTTGAAGGGTATAAGCTACCTGAAGATTTTAGAAATTATGTTTAAACTGGCACACTCCAAAAAATTATTACGTATGTAAAAGTTTGTCAAAAAATGATTCAACTTTATTGCACACAGATTTATATTTTTTATAATTTTAAACATTATAGAAGAGTAATGTTAGCTTATTTGTTTGTTGTATTGTGGGAATTTTAGGAACATTTGTTTTACACAAGCACTTATTTAACTCTGAAACTCAATCAGAACAGTTTCTTTAAAAGATTGTGTAATTTAACTTATTAATATTCTCCAGATGTAAGAAAACATTTCATATGCCCAAAATGAGGAAAAGGTCTTTCTAAATTACAGACACTCAAATAACCTGGCACATAGATATAGACACATAACAAACTTATAGCTTAAGTTCCATGTGTAATAGTAAACATATAAATACAAAAACTCACCAATGCAGATATCAAAGAGCTGTATTCCTTCCCAGTGAGCATAAAATTCTTATTTGATTTGAATTCAAAATAAACAGACACAGAAAAGAGACTAACAAACCAAATTTCTTATCATCTCTCACCCAGGAGAAATAAATTTATCATGCATTTACAAAGATTACCATACTATAAGACTAAATTCCCCCATTGCTGCCATCAATAGGGAATACTTAATTGTCATGCACGAACCCCAAACAAAAACAAAGCACAAAATCTGCAGAGAGGAAAAAGCTAGAGAAACAGAGTCAACCAAGTTAAAATTCTACTTTCACTTGAGATTATTCTGGGATCCATGAAAAACTGTACCTGAGCTTAAATAACCCATGAGGTACATATTTATTTATTTACCTACTTATTTATTTAAGAGGAAGAGAGAGCATGTGTGAGCAGAGGGGATAGGAGGGGCAGAGGGGGAAGGAGAAGGAGAGAGAATCTTGAGTAGACTCTGCTGAGTATGGAGCCCCACACAGGGCTCGATCTCACAACCTTGAGATCATGACCTAAGCCTAAACCAAGAGCTGGATGTTTAACTGATTGAGCCACCCAGATGCCCCAAAGTGCACTTTTCTAGCAATGCAGTTTACTTGGCTTTGTCATTAGGCATCTCAGTGGATGATCACCAAAACTCTTAAGGATTATTCTTTTTTAAGGTAAAATGACTATTATACAAATGAAAATTAATACATATCAAAGATTTAACTCATTGATTAATGAGGGAGCCAGAAAGATGTTACAAATGGCTCAAAGAAGAATCTAAAGACCAGACATATATAGGTCATCAAAAATGCTGAAATAATTTGTTAATAATAGATATAGAAGGGAGGTCTCTCCACCACACAAAATTTATTTTTATTATTTTCAATTTCGTCCAACTTACAACATTTAAAAGAGCTCTGTTAAAGATAATGAATGGTAACAGACCACTACAGCACCAGATAACCTGGAAGGGTTCACTAAAGAATGTCTAGTATTCCATTGAAAAGACCCTCGGTAATCTTTTTTCTTCCTTTTTTCCTCCATTCCAAAATCTTTCACAATTTTACTTGACCACTCACAAAATATCATTAAGACAATAAGAACCGAAAAATTGTATGTAATGATGTAGAAAGATGTCTACTATTATAAAAAAAAAAAAAAAGTAAGGACCAAAGATGGTTCCATAAAATAAAAAGGATGTGGGCATAAAGAATATGTATATTTTGTATATATGTGAATGAAATACCTCTGGAAAGATTTTAAATACCAAAACTATTGGTCGCTTCTGGCAAAAATAACAGGATGACAAGAGATCAGTGTTGAGAAGTTTTCCAATATATACACATATATATCTTTTTATGTTTTTGAATTTTGAAACATCAGATTATATTTTTCAGTCAATAAAGTAATTTTTTAAAAGAAAAAATAGCATAGAACTTACATACTTCCACATGCTAAGTAACCACAGAAACCTCCCTCTACTTTTTAGAGGCTCTTTTCCCTACCTACTTCCTAATTCTTTATTCTTTATATCTGTTTTCAATACATAAAGCATGATATGACTAAATAATCACATTCTTAGAATTCTATTTTCATTAAAATTTCACAGCAAAAACCTTGAACCTAATAGTCAAATCTTAAGAATAGCTTGATGTCAAAAATTATAAATTTTACTTTATGTGTATTTTACCACAATTTATTTATTTATTTATTTATTTATTTATTTTAAGATTTTATTTATTTATTTGTCAGAGAGAGAGGAGCGAGAGTGAGCACAGGCAGACAGAGTGGCAGGCAGAGGCAGAGGGAGAAGCAGGCTCCCTGCCAAGCAAGGAGCCCGATGTGGGACTCGATACCAGGACGCTGGGATCATGACCTGAGCTGAAGGCAGCTGCTTAACCAACTGAGCCACCCAGGCGTCCCTTTACCACAATTTTTAAAAAAGAAAAAAAGTACCTTGAGTTTTCTGGGCACCAAGATGATTCTTTTCCCTGTAATAAGTCCGGACTGAGTCTCTCTATAACAGACAATTTTGCCAAACCCAGGATGTGTGAGGAGCACTGGCATATAGAGAACCCCAGGGTGGGCTGTAAAGAGAAGCACATTATAGCAGATCAATCCACCTTTGTTGAATGAATTAACAAATTACTTCGATCATCATTTAGCACTGTTTCCGTATTTTAAGAGTTTGATCCTTTGATCCAGTGTTTATCCTACTTCTCGATCCATCAGTTAGAGATCAATCTGACATAAGCCTGGAGATGTATCCTCTTAGATTCCACCAGGAGGGAGAAGTATTTAACTTGTTCCTATTATAGCAGATTAATCTGAGAGACTGACTTACTCCCGTCTCCTGCAAAGATTAAAAAAAGTTGCTTGATCCTCTAGGAATTCTTTCAAAATTCTGTGTGCACTTCTCATGGTTGTAACCTCTCCTTCTAATTTGGTAGCAAATGCAGCTTAACCTAAAAATATCGAAGGAAGACAAAGAAAATGTTTTCTTTCCTCAGAGACTTCCAAAAAAACACAGTTATATTCTAGCAAATTCTTAAAACACTGAGCAAAAAACTTAAAACACACAAATGCACCCCAAAAGATGTCCAAATGCAACATTATATTCAAATAGTACAACTCTGACACCAAGTGGTAAAAAAAGTATAAGCTCTGACTAAAAAATGCTGAGCTAGTATTTGGTATATTTGGTAGACCAAATAATTTATATAGTCATTGCTATGTTACCGTTTGAGACTCATTGTCAATACCATCTTCCAACTAATCATTTAAAAAAAAATTTAGCATTGCTCCCTAGAGGTGCTGTGAGAATTAAATAAGTTAGTAAAAGAAAAAGAAAACTCTAATGCCTGGCATGCAAGAGCTAAATAAATGTTAACTCTGGTTATTGACTAATTTTATGTCTGCTAGATGATAGGGACACTAAGCAAGCCGTCCTTGTACCCAGGGTACAGGAGTGTAGAAGGAAAACAAGCAAAAAAAAAAAAAAAGGAAGAGTTAATAGGGTCTATGGTAAACAGGGTTAATAGATGTATGGAAGACACACAAAAGGGAGACATCAATTCCTGTCGAATGTTTCCTCTAAGAATTGCTCCTTCCTCAGATACAGACCTTTAACAACTGTATTAGTAGTCTATGACCCTAGTCACTGGCCGTGAACTATTGACCCAGTGTTGGACACCTGTCCCGAAGCGGAGCCCATCAATTTTTTGCTTCTATAAATTAGCACTTGAAATGTTTATATATTTATTAGTCTGAGATGTCTGCTTGAGTGAATGATGTAAAATGTGTGGTAAGGTGGTCATATGTACAGAGAAATAGGAAAAGTCTGCTTAGGAAGAAAAAACAAAAAACAGAAAGAGAGACAGAGATGAGAAAATCCATGTGTCTCCATAAAAATAGGATTTTCTTTTGAGGAACAAGCTGCCTAGAGTCCCAGCTCTTGGTTCAAGATTGGAAAATGGTCAGAACTACACCCTGCCCTTGAATTTTAAACAATATCTTTAAAATAAATTTGTACTCCTTGCTAAATCTTGCCCTAGCAAGTTTGTTACTTTCCACCGAAATAATCTTAGCTTAGACACTGGGTAAACTCGGACTTAACTTCCCATCCAATATGTTATTGAATAATTCTGTTTAAATATCTGGGTACCACCATTACGTAATATAATTATATACTATTGGTCAAATTTTGGTTTTCACTAATGGGGTGGCTGTATTTTTGTAGGATGTAAAAGCCTATCAATCCTAATTCTTTGATTGTGAAGAAAGTATTTATGTAAATCTACAGACAAAAAAAAGCTCATTTGAATTTAAAATTTTATAAACATTGTAATTATTTCATAATATATACATATTAAATCACTGCGTTGCATTGTAATTATTTCATAATATATACATATTAAATCACTGCGTTGTACACCTTAAACTTACACAATGTTATATGTCAATTTCATCTGAATAAAGCTGGGGAAATTTTCATGATAAAAAAACTAAAAGAGGGGGTGCCTGGGTGGCTCAGAGGGTTAAATCTCTGAGTGTTCTGGGATCTCAGGGTCCTGAGATCGAGCCCCGCTTCAGGCTCTCTGCTCAGCGGGGAGCCTGCTTCCCCTTCTCTCTCTGCCTACTTCTCTGCGTATTTGTGATCTTTGTCTGTCAAAAAATTTTAAAAATCTTTTTTTTTAAGATTTTATTTATTTATTTGACAGACAGAGATCACAAGTAGGCAGAGAGGCAGGCAGAGAGAGAGAGGAGGAAGCAGGCTCCCCACAGAGCAGAAAGCCCGATTCAGGGCTCGATCCCAGGACTCCTGGGATCATGACCTGAGCCAAAGGCAGAGGCTTTAACACACTGAGCCACCCAGGTGCCCCAAAACTTAAAAAATCTTTAAAAAAAATAACTAAAAGAGGTAAAACATAAAAGTAAATAAATTTTTGCAAATATTTACTTAAACATTTTCCTGGTTGATTAAATCACCATATAGGCAAAGTGTGAAGTTTATGTTTCACAAGCATGACAATAGTAAGGTAAAACTGACAGAAAAAAATTCATCTGGTGTAGAGTAGAGGTCAAGTAAGGAAGAGTGCTATATTTCTAGCAATCAATTCTCCACAGCTTATGCATGTGCACCCCATGGCCATTAAATTTAAGAAGAAATATAAATCAAATTTTGAAAGTAATCTTTAAATTTAGGACACACAGAAAGTTTTAAGAAAGAAATCATCTAAAGTACCACTACCAACAGATAATTCCTTTATTTTTCTGCTCAAATGTAATTTTTACAGAGATCATAATAAATGCACAAGGTTTTACCTTTGCCTTTTCCCTAATAACTTGTGAACATTCTCTTCATTGAAAGATGGAAGGTAGTAGGAAAAAGAGAAGTTGACTATAGAATAGCCTTGTTCAGCTACCCCAAGGACCCCATTTTTAAGATGCTCTTATGCTGTCCAAAAACTTTTAGAGACACAAGACTCTAGCCAAATATGGTGCCTACACAGACGCGCGCGCGCACACACACTCCCCTATGTCATGCCTAAATAGGGAAAAACAGGATCACAGTTCTGTGAGCAGTTTGCTGGCTAAAGAGGAAAAGAAGTAGAACATATCAAACCATTGTTCTATTCTAAGCTTGGGTTAGTTTTATGAGTTCCTCAAATATAGGACCATGTTTTATGTTCATATCCCCCAAAAGCATCTATCCTAGGTTTGTGCGAATGGTAAAAGAAATGCATATTCTCAATTCAAGATATCTACCCAGGTCCCTTAAACCCTTCACATCTAGGTATGATCAGCTAGAACTACTGTTCCACATTCTTTGTGAGTCCCTAACCTTCCTCAATTCTTCTACATATCTATTAGGGGGGCGTTTTGTTCGTTGTCATCTCTGTTTTGATGTTTGTTTCTTCACTGTTCCTGTTTTGCACCAAGAACACTCAGGCATGAAACTCAGGCTTTTACTCAATTCAAAGCACATACCACCACCTGCCACCCCCAAAGAGAGAGAGAGAGAAAATTTATTTAGCAAACTTTTCCTGATTCCAGTAAAATTACAGAGGATTGAGAGACATGTGTCTCAGGAATGATTTTCTTAGTATCCGTAATCCCCCTGTTATCCATGGGGGATGCATTTCAAGACCGCCAATGGATGCCTGAAACCACAGATGGTACTGAATCTGATACACACTATGTACATACTACACATACATACAATGTTTTTTCCTATACTTATGTACCTATAGTGAAGCTTAAGTTATAAATTATGCACAGTGACTGATTACTAATAGGGGCACCTGGGCGGCCTAGTCATTAAGTGTCTGCTTCAGCTCAGGTCATGATTCCAGGGTCTTGGGATGGGAAGCCTGCTTCTCCCTCTCATGCTCCCCCCTGCTTGTTTTCCTTCTCTTGCTGTGTGTGTCTCTCTCTCAAATAAATAATAAAAGCTTAAAAAAGTAACAACTAATAAAATAGAACAATTATACTGTAATAAATATTTGTTTATGTAATAAATATTTGTGAATGTGGTCTCCCCCCCTCTCTCAAAATATCTTTTTTAAGTTTTATTTATAATCTTTATATCCAATGTGGGGCTCAAACTCATGACCCTGAGATCAAGATTCAAATGCTGACTGAACCAGCCAGGCACCCCTCAAAATACCTTATCGTACTGAACTCATTGTGCTCCTTGCCATGATGTGAGATGATAAAATGCTTACATGATGAGACGAAGTGAGGTGTATTGTGGTGCATTGTGATATAGCCTCAGGCTACTACTGACCTGACTTTGTCAAAAGCGAGATCACCTACTTCTAGACAAGAGCTGACCAGAGAAAGCAAAACTGCAGATAACAGGGAATTACCACGTAAACAGAAATTCAAATAGCATGGTGGACATTACTCTTCATAAAAGTCCTTTTAAGGTTATACTGGTAACTTTTCACCAGTTGTTTTATTCTTTTTTTTTTTAATTTTATTTATTTATTTGACAGACAAAGTTCACAAGTAGACAGAGAGGCAGGCAGCGGTCGGTAAGGGGGGAGCAGGCTCCCTGCTGAGCAGAGAGCCTGATGCAGGGCTTGATGCAGGGCTCGATTCGGGGCTCGATCCCAGGACCCTGGGATCATGACCTGAGCCAAAGGCAGAAGCTTTAACCCACTGAGCCACCCAGGCACCCCCAGTTGTTTTATTCTTATCATGCCCAGCCTAAAGCCATTCTCTTTCATTTCTATCTTATTTCTCAGTTCTTTCTTTCCAAGTTGTCCCAATGATGTGGAGAATAAAGGTAAAAGAAATACAGAAAAAAATTAAACTTCCTTATAACTTACAGCCTTCTGACAAGTACTTGGGATAGGCAGGATAAACTTCCTCCAGAAACTCAACTGCCTCAATGTTAATATTTTATCAGAGACAGGGTGCCTGGGTGGCTCAGTCAGTTAAGTGTCTGACTCTTGATTTTTGGCTCATGTTCATGAAGTCATGAACATATATCAGGCTCCGAGCTGGGCATGGATCCCGCTTGGGATTCTCTCTCTACCTCTCCATCTGCCCCTACCCCTTGTTCACAAGCATGCAATCTCTCTCTCTCTCTCTCCATAAATAAATAAATAAATAAATAAACAAAAATATATAAACACTTTGCTAGAGAAAGACAACCTTAGCTTGACATTAGCCCAACCTCCAGGATCCTGTAAAAATCCCTTTGGAAACTTCCCTTATCTCTACCCACAATACCCCAAAGATATATGTTAGCAATCATTATCCAAATATGTGGCCCACTGATATGTACCTGAAGGGTCCCATGACTTAGAGTTTCTAAAGAATAGTAAATGACCTTCTCCTAACCACAGTTAGCCCCTCGCAGCCCTAGAAACCTTGCTTTCAAATTCCTTAGACTTATGCTCACCCTAACCCCCTCCCAACTTGGAAGTATATATAATCAGTCACTCCTCACAATCCCAGTGCAGCTCTTTCTGCCCACAGGTCCTATCCCCATGCTTTGATAAAACCACCCTATTGGCACTGAAGCCGTCTCAAGAATTCTTTGACTATTCACTCCTGAGCTCCAACATTTCACATCACCAAGAGCTCCAAATTATCTTCCTCTATAATGAAACACTAGTCAACAAACCTAGAAAGGGATGAGCAGAACAATAACACCTTTAGTTTAGCTGGATCTAAACTTCTGGTTTAAAGAATAAAGTAGGTAATTCCCTCTTCTCCCATAAATCACTTTAAAAACCACCAAGATAGGGACACCTGGGTGGCTCCAGTCAGTTAAGCATCTCCCTTCAGCTGGGATCTTAGACTCCCCCTCAGCGGGGAGCCTGCTTCTCCCTCTGCCTGCTCTCCCTCTGCTGGTGCTCTCTCACTTTCTCTGATGAATAAATAAATAAATGAAATTTTTTTAAGATTAAAATAAGTAAATAAATAAATATATAAATAAAACCACCAACATAACAAGAAAAGAAATGTATAGCACATCTTTGAGACTAGAGGCAACTGATATTAAAACCCACAATATAATGGAAAGAGGCCAACACCACAGAAGACAAAATCAAAAAGAAGAAGGTGTCTGTTGCTACAAATCTCAGAAAAAGCAGTGTACATTTCTCATAGGTAAAGGACACTGTATGAGTCAGAGTTCTCCACAGAAATAGAATCATTTGGATATTACATATATATAGCACACATATAATAAATACATAATACATATATATTAAGAGATATATTAAAGAATTAGCTCCTACAATTATGGAGGCTAACAATTTCCTTCTCCCTCCATGCCCACAGTTCTTCGTCACACTGCTTCAAAGAATGAAGTTGAGACAGAGTGATGGGCAGCAAAGAAAAGTTTATTAAGTGATAGTACAAAGCTCCGGAAGAGGGAGGGGACCAAGAGGGCTGCCATTGGAGTTTCTAAATCTAGGGGTTTTTATAGGCTTGTTGGCAGGCTGTTTTAATCCGATTAGCCCTCCCTTAGTCTGTCATCCAGTCAGGTTTTTGTCATCTATCAAGTAGGAAATGGTGGAGGACTCCTTCCAGGGTGGTGAAAAATCCTTTTAAGGGTGGTTTTCTCTTAGGGGAGCCTCCTGTCCCTGCCTGCCTTTCTTCCAACTATCCTTTATCAGCAAGTCTTAAAATCTGCTGGGTTAATCAACAAGTTGGAGGCCCAAAGAGCTGGTGATTTAGTTTCAGCCTGAGTCTAAGGACCCAAGAAACAGGACAGGTGGTGTAATTCCTGTCCAAACATCCGCTAGCTCCAGACCCAAGAAGATGCTTTAGTTTGAGTCCAAAGACAGGCTGGAAAAACTCTCTTAGGTGGGTGGGGTCAGTCAGTCTTTTTGTTCAATTAAGGTCTTCCACTGATTGGATGAGACCCACTTATGTTAGGAGAAAAATCCACTTTTGTCAGAGTCTACCATTTGAATGTTCATATCATCCAAAAACATCCTCATAGAAACATCCAGAATAATGTTTGACCAAATATCTCGCATCTCATGGCCCAGTAAAGTTGACACATAAAATCAACCATCATAGACACATTGACGTAAAAAGCTGAAATCCTGTCAAAAAACAGAAGACAGCGTGCACTGACTAGCACCAAGATCACTCCTTTTGTTCCAAAAAGCAGAAAAGCAAGTGCTAAGTGATGAGTAGCAGTAAACAAAATTTGTCAGAAGGAGTCTGCCCCTGGGGGCCACTGGAACTGAAAAGGAAGAAGGAAGGGAGGGAAAGAGGAAGGAAGGAGGGAGGGAGGGCAGGAAGAAGGAGAGGAGAGGACAGGAAGGAAGGAAGAGGGGAAATATCTCTTCAAAAATGCTAAACATACAATTAGCACAGAGAACTCTGCAGCACATTAAAGGAAAATACCCTGCAATTAAGTGTGGTTTACTAGGGAATGCAAAGATGAAATCAGTATTTCAGAAAGTCTTCCTAAATAGGACACAAACCCAGAAACTGGCAGATAAAAGATTTATAAATTCAACCACTTAAAAAAAAAAATCCAAAGTATTGCAATTAAAGCCACCATAAACAAAGATACATTGGGGGAAAAAATTTGCAGTTTATATCATTGAAAAATGGCTAATATGTCTGTATTTACATCCCTTTTATAAATCAGTAAGAAGCCTAACAGCCCTATAGAAAAATGGGCAAATTGTATCAAGAAATATTCATAAATACAAATGGTTCCTTTACTACGAAAAAGTAGTCTACTTCCTTCATGATAAGATTATAGCAAAAGAACTCTGACTTAACTTTTCATCTACAAATTGCCAAAGATAAAACAATTGATACACTTTGTTTTCCAGTATAGATTGGCACAACTTCTATGAAAGGCCACTTAATATCTATCACAATGATAAATATATCTACCCACTGGCCTGAAAATTGCATTGTTGTAATTTATCCTCCAAATATATCCATTTATTTGCAAAATCATGGCTATCTAATATTAATCACAGCAGTTTTACTAATGCTATTAAGAGGTTTAAAATAACTTAAATGACCATGCCCAGCAATAGAGACTAATTAGTAGATTATGGTGCACCCTATAATGTAATGTTATGCACCTGGAAAAGTGGGGGATATGCAGAATACCTTGCATATAATTGATAAGTGGATAAATCACTGAGTGAATAGAAGGAAGGAACAAACAAAGAAGGAATGCAGGAAAGAAAGAAATAACAGAGCTCTATGTACTGATATAAAGTAACTTTTAAGACACATTAAGTGAAAACACTCAGGTACAGAAAAGTATGCCTAATATCTTAAGAAGTGAAAAACGGTTTGTCAACATATTTATTAGGTATATATCTTGGGAAGGATACATGGGAAACATAAGAGTAATTGCCTCTAAGGCGGGCTCTCAGGAACTGGAAATAAAAGCAGACAAGATACTATTTTCATTTCAAATTTATAACCATAGAGTTGTACAAAAAAACCACTAAAATATATAATTAAATTTTTTAAAATAATTTTTAAATACCCTCAAAATAGAATCCATATTCACTGAAAGGTGGTTTTGGCTATAAATGTATTTTGGCCAAGAAAGAAACTGCTAAGCAACTCCCCTCTACCCAGATCTAAGTCTGTTCTTACAAAAGGAAAAGACAGATGATATATTTCTATCCTGTCTATTAAGCTTTCCCACTACTGCCCTATCTTGGAATGTATCTGTGCCAGATACCTTTGGTTGTCCTTTCTGATCCATTCTCCATCCTTCCTTGGGTTCAGCTGGAGATGCAAGGGGAAAAGCACAGTGAGGTTTGGGCATTATTTGCCTGGTTTCTATCCTTTACAGTCATTCCTGGAAGGGTTGTCTTTGTCCACTCTAGGTCACAGCTCCTGTTATGGGGTCCTCCAACAAGAGCCTGATGGGTGTGACAGTGCTAGCTCCTTCATTCCCTACTCCCAAACCCATCACACCACACATACGACTTCCCAGGGGTGGTAGCCATCTCATTATACTCAATAAAGTTACTGCTCCATTCTTTGTAGCATTCTTGTACCCTGACCACATCTTCATAAATAATTCTTCTTCAAAACTTTCCTTAAATTACATATTTTGAATATATCATTTCATGGCAAACCCCAACTGATAAATCATTTCAAGCCTTACCAGTACCAACTAATATTTACACTTTCTGCGTCTCAACTCTTTTCACCTCTTTCTCTCAAGATGCAATTCAAGACTCATTTAACTTCACACTGATATTCTTCTTTCTTTATATTTCACAGAACTGATTAAAATATGTGTAGAATCCTTGTTTTCTTCATTTTTCACTTCATCATTCAAATTATTTTCATTTTTAAAAGAGACTTTTTTATCTCTGTATAAGCCAGTAAAGATTTTCTAACCCCAGGTAATTTACAGCTTTGCCTGACTGAGTAAGTGACCAGGATAGAAAATTAAGAGCCCCCTGTCTGCGAAGTCAGACAGGAACCCATACTTAGAAGGGCTCCATACTTGATTTAATGCAGTGCTGACATCATATTGAAAATATCAATATTTTTTGAAGAAAAAGCTCTGCATTTTTATTTTTCATTGGGTCCCATGAATTATTAGCCAGTCATGGCAGGCAAACCTATAAGATGGCCCACAGAGACTTTCTAGTAGTCATACCCTGCATTATACCTTCTCCTTTAGCATGGGCTGGACCTAGCGACTGACCTCCAACAAATAGAACACAAAGTAATGAAATATCACTTCCAAGATTAGTTTACAAAGACACTATGGCTTCCATTTGGTGATTCCCCTCACCCACTGTCTTTCTAACACACTGACTCCTGTATTAATTCTCAAACCTAGTTTCCAATATAGTTTTCCCAGGCTATCTCTGTGTGAATGGCTCAACATAGCAAAGCAACCTATCCTTTTTTTAAAAATTCAGCTAATCGGGGCACCTGGGTGGCTCAGTGGGTTGAAGCCTCTGCTTTCAGCTCAGGTCATGATCCCAGGGTCCTGGGATCAAGCCCCGCATCGGGCTCTCTGCTCAGCGGGGAGCCTGCTTCCTCCTCTCTCTGCCTGCCTCTCTGCCTACTTGTGATCTCTGTCTGTCAAATAAATAAATAAAATCTTTAAAAAAAAAAAAATTCAGCTAATCTGAAGCATCACACTGGTTAAATAATGACAAACCATAAATACAAACATTATACCCCAAAATATAAGTTATTAATCTTGTATTAACACTGGACTATATTTTCAACTTTTTGCTTTTTTTGAAATGCAAATTTGGTTCTTTTTTTAATTATACACAGTTAAAAAAAGAATTTTATTTTATTTTTTATTTAAATTTTAATTTATAGTGCAATATTCAACTTCTTGCTTTTAATCTCTTACAGCACCTAATTCAGTCCTAAATGAAATATTTCTTTTTTTTTTAAGATTTTTATTTATTTATTTGACAGACAGATCATAAGAAGGCAGAGAGGCAGGCAGAGAGAGAGGAGGAAGCAGGCTCCCCACTGAGCAGAGAGCCCGTTGCGATGCGGGGCTTGATCCCAGGACCCTGGGATCATGACCTGAGCCGAAGGCAGAGGCTTTAACCCACTGAGCCACCCAGGTGCCCCTAAATGAAATACTTCTTTACTAGTAAATAGTTGTGGGAGGAAAGATGGTGAGTGTGGGAAGAAGGAAGGAGGATTTTTTTTGACTTGAAAGATAAGCATTATCCTTAACATTTTGCTTACAATTTCCTAATAATTCTTATTATTTTATGTATTCTTTTTTAACCAATTTTCATACATCCAAAGATAAAGCATGATCAGAAATCAGTAACATTTTTAAAGACATGATATAATTCTATATGAATGCATACCAATGAGATTATTTGCATAAATTTTTTAAATATTTTATTTATTTATTTGACAGAGGGATCACAAGTAGGCAGAGAGGCAGGCAGAGAGAGAAGAGGAAGCAGGCTCCCTGCTGAGCAGAGAGCCCAATGTGGGGCTCAATCCCAAGACCCTGAGATCCATGACCTGAGCCGAAAACAGAGGCTTAACCCACAGAACGACCAATGCGCCCCTGCATAAAATTATTTTTAAATTGTCAAAAAAAACATATGTAAGGTATTAATCTTATCATAATTATTATTATATATCATTATCAAAACTGACCTTCCCAGTGACCTACGCTTTATAAAAGCAGTCTTAAAGTTAACAACAGATAAAGCAAGGAATTCAGAAATCCATATTTCCTCTATTAAAATATTTCATATCTTGAAGTGATTCCTCTGTGATATCAAAGAATATGTTTGTATGTATAAAATAATTAATGCTTACTCAGAACCTTGAGTTCTGTGGACAGACTTTGAAGGGATCCATAAGCCCTCTTTGTCTTTTTTAGTATCAAAAATATTTTCCTTATTTTTAAGATATCAACTTACATTTAAGAAATCAATACTACATTTGATGAAAAGTCAGAAAATCATTGCTATATGGTAAAGTTTAAAAAAATAAAAAAGACTCTGCCATAATGCAGATACATTAAGGACTGAGTTAAGGCTGCCACAGAAATATTTGGTCCTAACTGTGTGACATTTGTAGACTTAAAATCTTGAACACAGGTATCCAATTAAATTCAGCATATTGAAAATATAGAATTTACAGTCTTCCCCTCCTGAAACCCCACTAAAATGACAGTAAGCAGATTTTTTTAGCCATAAGGAGAGAGAGGATGTGTAAAAAAAAATCAGAGCAACAACATTTTGGAGGCTGGAAAACAGATGGTTGAGTGATAATTGACTTCACAAACCTGAGAATACTAAAAACCTAACCCAACATAAGGGAAATACAAAAAGAGACTACAGGATCCTAGCAATGCTCAGAAAATTGAAGCACCAATTATGTCTGAAAGTCAAAGCTGGTACAGATTGACCTTGGAAGATTGAAATACTATATATAGTTAGACAACCCCCTCACCCTCATCCCAGACATGTCTCTCAATACCCAAGCTACTATCCTCTCCCCAGTCCTAGAAGACAACTAAAGATTTGCTCTCTGGAAAATTGAAACATAGAGACTTTACACTCAGGGAAAAGATACTGAAATAAGAAGATCAAGTGAAAGTTAACTTGATCAATAATGAGATCTTTGACCCTTGTTCCCAGAAGAATAGAGGATTTCTTCTAAGTCCAAGAGAAATTAATTAAAAATCCTGAAATCAGGCCCTGCCATATGATCCTACAATGAAGTTCACCTGTTGACTAGCTCTCCATACACACCCTGAACCTCAGATAGTCTTTCACTGACTTACCATTTCACATGAGTGATGGACAAGGATAACCAAATATTTGAGGAAAAGTCTTTAATATGAAGACACTAATGAGAAAAAGAAATAAAAGGAACTTGGGATAACAAGATATGCAGAAAGAGGAGAGCATTCAATATTTTTTTAATTCTTGGAAATAAAAACATAAAAGCAACTTCCTCTTCTGTTCATGACATTGTAACTGGTTCCAGACCGGCCCTCACAGCATTTAAAAGAAACAAAGAAAACAAATATTCAACTGGACAAGATGTATGGAAATCAGATATTCAACAACTAGAGTACAAAATAGTGATCCCTGAGAAAAGGGAAACACTCAAGGTGAATGAACTGCATATTTGACTGAACTTTTCCTTGGAAGCACATCTCAGACTACAGCATAGAAAGGTGGAGGCCAAGTACAATACAGAGGTTGCCCTGCCTCTGAGGAAACAGATCAAAGTCCAAATCTGATGAGGCTGTAACTGGTGGAGTAGGGTGCTAGAGAAGAAGGAGTTATGTAGAGAATGGACCCTAGAAATATGCATCAAAGACTCCTTGAGATTTGGGGCAAGTACTAATAAAAGATGAGATAATGAGGGGGCGCCTGGGTGGCTCAGTGGGTTAAGCCTCTGCCTTCGGCTCAGGTCATGATCTCAGGGTCCTGGGATCGAGTCCCACATCGGGCTCTCTGCTTGGCAGGGAGCCTGCTTCCCTCCCTCTCTCTGCCTGCCTCTCTGTCTACTTGTGATCTCTCTCTGTCAAATAAATAAATTAAAAAAAAAAAAAAAGATGAGATAATGCTAGGCTTGGCAGAGACCAACTACCAGAGAGCTGAGAACTGAATGGAAATTCTGGAGGTTTGCATAGTCCAAGAGATGATAGAATTCCAGCTGCCAGAGTGGAGAAATTTCACTGAACAGCCTAGGCATTCGAATGAAGTCAGAGAAAGCCCATGTCTTACAGGGAGGGTTGTTACACAATAGAGCAAGGGCTACTCTGTAGCTGCCTTAATCACATTTTAAAATGAACCTTAAAAATATCAATTTCATTTGGCAAGTAATTGAGTATAATATTCAGCATGATGACTATAGTTTACAATATTATATATTTGAGAGTTACAAAGAGAATGGGTCTTAAATGTTCTCATCACACAAAAAAAAAGTAGTTGTGTGAAGTGATGGAAGTGTTAACTAACCTTATTGTGATAATCATTTCACAATATATATGTATATCAAAGCATTACATTATATCTTAAACTTATACAATGTTATATGTCAACTACATTCCAATAAAACTGGAAAAAATCTCAATAATAAAAAAGAGAGAGAGAATCACAGCAAAACACAGTCAAATTATTGAAAACCAAGAATGAAAAACAATCTTAAAAGCAGCCAGAGGGAAAAAAATACATTGCATGTAGGGGAAAAATGATAACAATTATCACTGAATTCTCATAAGAAACATTGCAAGCAGGAAGAAAATAAAAAGACATCTTTAAATTGCTAAACAAGAAATAAAACTAGAATTGAATCTATAATTCTGTGTTCAGTAGACATAGAAAATGTCTTTCAAAGGGGACCTGATTGGATTAGGCAGTAGGGCACACAACTCTTGATCTTGGAGTTGTAAATTTGAGCCCCATGTTAGTTGTAGAGATTACTTAAAAATGAAACCTTTAAAAAAAAGAAAGAAAATATTATTCAAAAATGATGGTGGGGGGATGCCTGGGTGGCTCAGTCAGTTAAGTGACTGCCTTCAGCTCAGGTCATGATCTCAGGGTCCTGGGATCGAGTCCCACATTGGGCTCCTTGCTCCGCAGCGAGCCTGCTTCTCCCTCTGCCTCTACCTGCCACTCTGCCTGCCTGTACTCTCTCTATCTCTCTGACAAATAAATAAATAAAATCTTTAAAAAAAAAAAAGTGATGATGGAAGAGTACACTTATCATGATGAGCATTGAGTAATGTATAGAATTGTTGAGTCATTATATTGTATACCTGAAACTAATAAAATGCTGTATGTTCATCATACTTGAATTTTTTAATGGTGTAAAAAAAAGGTAGTTGCATAAACATATTTACAGATAAAACCTGGGTTTGCCACCAGAAAACTTATACTTAAGAAGTGTTGGGGCACCTGGGTGGCTCAGTGGGTTAAGCCTCTGCCTTCTGCTCTGGTCATGATCTCAGGGTCCTGGGATCGAGCCCCATATCGGGCTCTCTGCTCAGCGGGGAGCCTGCTTCCCCGTCTCTCTCTGTTTGCTGCTCCTCTGCCTACTTCTGATCTCTCTCTGTCAAATAAATAAGATCTTAAAAAAAAAAAAAAAAAAAAAAAAAGAGAAGTGTTAAAGGAAATTCTTCAAGCTGAAAGAAAATGACATTAAATGGAAACACAGATCAGCATGAAAATTACCCGGAATAGTTAATGTATTGTAGAATAATAGCTGATATTTTCCCAGCACCTAAAATCTTATAGGACTTAACTGAGTTCATCATCCACGCCCTACCTGATGATTTTTCAAAATGTCATTACAAAAAAAGCAAACTGGGTATTATCACAATTGTGGCATTTTTTAAAAGATTTTATTTATTTATTTGAGAGAGAGAGCACATGAGAAGTGAAAGAGGGAGAAGCAAGCCCCCCACTCAGCAGGGAGCCCAATGCCTTGCTCGATCCCAGGACCTTATGATATGAGCCGAAGGCAGACACTTAACTGACTGAGCCCCATCATGGTGTTTATATGGAAATTTAGGCAACATGAATTTAGTTGACCCCAAAGAAGAATTACTTACTCTACTATGAAAGTGCAGTTCAAGCTTTAAAACAAACAAATAAACAACAATAACAACAACAAAAACCCTCCTTTTCAATGGTAATTCACTGAAAAAGAAAAACAAACCTCAAATTTGTATTCCCTCTTTTATAGTAGGTCAAATTATATTGATTCTAATACTTTTGAATAGTCACACGTTTTGATCATCTTCTTGACTATAATACTTTGACTTATTTTGATGTATTAGAAATTTGTGTCAAATAATGTCATTCTGCCTGAAAAAAATGAAGGGAGAAAGGAAGGAAGAGAAAAAGGAAGAAAGGAGGGAGACAGGAAGAGAAGGAAAATGCTTCAGGGAATAGATACTCGAGTGTAGGTCAGTTTATTCCAAAGCAGATTAGAAAAGAAAGACTTTACCATCCCAGCCCAGCCTACTGTTCCCTTGCCGATCTTAACAATAAAGCCTCA
Organism: Enhydra lutris kenyoni; assembly: GCF_002288905.1. Classification (NCBI taxonomy): domain Eukaryota; kingdom Metazoa; phylum Chordata; class Mammalia; order Carnivora; family Mustelidae; genus Enhydra; species Enhydra lutris. Next base: position 42,819,242 of record NW_019154101.1, read on the forward strand.
GTAAATTAGAACTCAAGCAGAAACCACTAGCTAAGAAGAGCTAAAAATGTGTCCCTTGACCAAATGCAGCACTCAAACAATAAAATAAAGCTGTGAAGGACACAAAATATACTACAAATACTGGAGATTCACTTATCGCCAGAACTTTCAGAGTCATCAGGATTTCGTTTTTCATAGATCTAATTACTCTATTGTTTTCTTAGAAATGAAATGAAGACCTTAAGCTTTCTTCATGCCTTTCTCTTCCTTTTCTTTCCTTTCCTATTTTCTTCCCTTCCTATTCACTTCCCTTCCCATTCTTTTCCCTTCTCAGTCCTGCCCTGTCTTTTCCCTTCCTTTCTCCATACAGGGTGATGATGAAGTGAAGAGGACACTGCGCAGAGGCCCATCAGCTGCCAGTGCCCATGCAGACAGATGCAAAGCAGGGAGATAAAGTCATGAAGAGGCTCATCAGTGCTGGGAACACTTGCACCAAAAGATGCAGGATGGGGAGTGTTGGGGGCTGCATGGAGATGATGGGTGAAGGAGACTATAAGATTGGGAGATTGATCCAATGGGAAAATAAATTAACTAATTGAAACCATGAATAATTATACTGAAAATAATGAAAGCCAGATTTCTTTCACTGTTGGAGAACGTGCTTATGTGGAAAGGGAGAAAACCAAAAATGAGCCTGATGTGTTGAATTGGAACTAAAGGCATGGTTTTAAGATTTTCTTCAATGCAACTATGTTCAGATTATTCCTTCCTCAGTGGGCAATGAGCCAGTTAGCATTTATGAGATCTTACTTATACTAGAAAAGGGGCAAAAAATATTTTTCTTCTTTCTTTTTCTTAAAGATCATTGACCAAAATCAAAGACTAAAAGAATGCCTTAAGTAAGAACTTCATTAAAAAGGAAAAAAAAGAAAACAAAATGATAAAACACTGTGTTTATTTATATTAAAATTGTCCAGAGAATATATAAAATACATATGTCCAGTGAAAATATAATTTACCTCAGTGTATATGTAATGCATGTAATAATACAGTGTATGTTCAATACATGATAAAATATACTTCACTGTCATGTCATGTTGGCAAATACAATGGGAAGAAGAGCCTACAGATTGAGTGCAAGAAATAAAACCTCATTGGAAGTTGAAAACAACATTCTGGCTGGCGGTAAAATTGCACAGCTGGTGCCATTTGGGGAATAAAAAGGAAAAATATTTTTAAAGCCTCGTGATTTTTTTTTAGAAGTCTCTCAAAAAAACTCCTGTTTCTTAAAAACATTTTTTTTGTGAACTTGAAACCTTATGTTCTCTGTTTTCCCATAGATTTAATAGTTCTAGTCAATATTGCAATGGGATTTTTCTTTCAGAACTTGAAAAATACGATAGTGAAAATCATGTATTATGATTAGGTAAGAATAGAAAGCAATAGGGAGTGAGGAATATAGCCTTATCAATAATTCAAATATAATTCAAATATGAAATGGTGAGCAGAAAACCAGACCTTGTTATAAGATTTAATATAAGGAGGCGCCTGGCTGACTCAGTCAGTAGGGCATGTGACTTGATCTGGGGATGAGGAGGAGCATCTGTGAATTCAAACCCCATGCTGGGACTGGAATTTACTTTAAAAAAAAAAGAAAGAAAGACCAAGACAATATAAGATAAAGAAAGAATTACAAATCAGCAGGAATGGAGAAAAGAAATAATGGCAATTTGTGAATTTTGAAAAAAAAAAGTCAATCTGTATTCACCTCACCCTGTATTCCCAAATAAAATTCAAATATGTATATATTAGAACCTTTAAAAATCAAAACCAAAGGAGAAAAAAAAAAAGAAAACAAGAGTAAATATTTGTCAAATGTCTGATGAAACTTATTAAACACACAAGCAACATAATATTGACAGTATAAAAAGTATGTATCTAGAAAAATGAACTGAAATATAAAACAAAGTAACAAATTAGAAAAAAATTTCAATAGCAAAGATGACCCCCCCAAAAAAGGCTTTTTCTTTACTTTGCAAAAAGTTCATACAAATCAGTAAGAAAACCACAAATGATACTAGCCAGAAATTGTCAAATGAAGGAATAAAAATACACAATAAAAAGTTAGAAAATGCCCTCATATCTAGTCAAAGAAAAAAGTAATTTAAAAAGCAACATTTCTACATAAGAAAACAAGATAATATTTGTGGTAGACTTTTACCTTGGAAGCCTCCACTAAACATGCCTTGCTATATTCATGCCCTTGTGGAACCCTCCCTATATTGACTCTGGCCTCAACATAAGACTTTCTTTGGCCAATGAGACACTAGCAAAAGTTTGATAAGAACTCGTATATTGGCACCACTCTTCTTGGACACAATCCTTCTTGGAGGTCATCTGCCATCCTGGAAAGAAGATGGAGCTGGACCAAAGAATCACTGGAGGCTGTATTGAGACCCTAGAGGATGAAAGGTCTCCTTGGACATCCCATACTCTGCTGAACTCCCAGCTAAATAAACCAAATAGGAAGAATCTCAGCTATATCATATAGAACAGAACCTCCCCCATAAACCTATGGAATTATGAAAAATTTTAAAAATCATTGTTGCTTTAGGCCACTAAGTTTTGGAGGGTAATTTGTCACAAAGCAGTAGAAGACTGATATAATTTTCTTTTCCCTATCAGCAAAACAAAATTAACAAAAGATACCATAGATCAAAAGCTTCTGCGAAGCCCAAAAAATCACCAACAAAATAAAAATACAACTGATCAAATGAACAAAAATATTTGCAAATTCAAAATGCATTTTAAAAACTCATACAATAGCAAAACAACAACAACAACAAAACAAAAATCCAATAATCCAATTAAAAATGGGCAGAGGACCTGAATAGAAATTTTTTTCAAAGACATATATAGACAGACAATGGGTACTTGAAAATGCGCTCAATGGAGCACCTAGGTCGCTCAGTTGGTTAAGCATCCAACTCTTGATTTTGGCTCAGGACATGATCTCATAGTGTGGAGTCTGCTTGGGATTCTCTCTCTTTCTCTGCCCCTCCTCCTGTTCACATGCTCTCTCTCTCTCAAAATAAAAAAGAAGAAAAGGTGCTCAACACCACTAATCCTTAGGGAAATGCAAATCAAAACCACAATGAAATATCACTTTCTCCTGTTAAAAAGGCTATCATCAAAAAGACAAGAAATGAAATAAAATTAATAATAATAATAATAATAAAAGACAAGAAATAATAAGAGTTTGCAAGGATGGAATCAGAACCCTTATGCACTGTTGGTGGGAATATAAATTGTTTCAGCCACTATGGAAATACAGTATGGAGATTCCTCAAAAAATTAAAAATAGAACTCTTGTATTATTCAGCAGTCCCACTTCTGGGTATTTATCAGAAGGAAACAAAAACAGTAACTCAAAAAGATATCAGCACTCCCATGTTCATTGCAACATTATATACAATAGCCAAAATTGGAAAAAATCTAAGGGTCCACCAACAGATGAATGGATAAAGAAGTTGTAATATAGAAAGGTAGATAGATAGATAGATATGTAGATATGTAATGGAATATTACTCAGCCATTAAAAAAGAAGAAAATCCTGCCATTTGCAACAACATGGATGGACCTTCAGAGTATTAGGCTAAGTGAAATAAATCAGATAGAAAAAGATAAATACCATATGATTCCACTTACATGTGGTTTCTAAAAAAAACAAATGAGCAAAACAAAGAAACAAAAACCCAAGCTCACAGATACAGAGGACATATTGGTGGTTGCAGGGGGGAGGGGTCGGCAGCAAGGGGAACAAATGAGTGAAAGGGGACAAATATACAAACTTTCAGTTATAAAATAAGTAAGTCCCAGGGATGTAATGCACAGCATGGTCACTATAGTTGTACTATACTGCATATTTGAAATTTAATATTTTAAAGAATAGATCTTAAAAGTTCTCATCATAAGAAAAAGGCTTTTTGTAGTTATGTCTAGTGACAAATGATAACTAGATTTATGGTGGTAATCATCGACAATATATATAAATATTGAATCATTAGACTGTACACCTGAAACTAACATAATGTTACCTGTCAATTATATCTCAATAAAAAATGATGATAATAATATATCAATAATGTACTTTTTTCCCATAGAATTTGCTTGCCTGTGATTACCTATTTTGAGTCTATTTTTTTTAAGATTTTATTTATTTTATTTATTTGACAGAGAGAGAGAGATCACAAATAGGCAGAGAGGCAGGCAGAGAGAAAGGGGGAAGCAGGCTCCCCGCTGAGCAGAGAGCCTGATGCGGGGCTCAATCCCAGGACCCTGAGACCATGACCTGAGCCGAAGGCAGAGGCTTAACCCACTGAGCCACCCAGGTGCCGCTTGAGTCTGATTCTTTAAACAATGTAAGCATAATGGTAATTTAAAAGATGTCAAATATGTATCATTAGTCTTCTACATTTTTTTTTTTAAGAAACCAAAGGGGCATCTGTGTGGCTCAGTAGGTTCAGTGTCTGCTTTCGGCTCAGGTCATGATCTTAGGGTCCTGGGATGAAGCCCCACATCAGGCTCCCTGCTCCGTGGGGAATGCCTCTCCCTCTCCCTTTGCCAGCCACTCCCCCTGCTTGTGCTCTTTCTCTCTGTCAAATAAATAAATAAAATCTTAAAAAAAAAAAAAATACCAAAGGTTGGGGGCCCTGGGTGGCTAAGGTGGTTAATCATCTCTTGATCTCAGCTTGGGTCTTAATCTCAGCATTGTGGGTTTGGGGCCCACATTGGGCTCTACGCTGGGTGTGGAGCCTACTTAAAGAGGGAAAAAAAAGAAAAAAGAAAGATACCAAAGGCTCTGGAGAGTAAATTGGTACAGTATAACAGTAAGTTATTTGGCAGTAAGTTTCAGCAATTTAAAAAATGTTCATTGAACCCCCTGACGTCAGTAATTTCACTTTATAAATGTCCACTGCATTATATATTGAGAAACACAAACATCTATACCCACATCACTTTACTATTCAGCTATCCTCATTAATATGACTTTACTATTCCATTGTCTTCATCAACGTAACTTTATTATTCTAAGAAATTCTTGGAAGATAAGAGTTGGAAATATCTTTATTTTTCATTTCTGGCATATCCTGCAAACACATTTAGAGAAATATCCAGCTGGTCAACTTTTAAATAGATAAGACGAAACAACTGTTTTCTCTTCTAGTCTCCAAAACCTTAGCCTCAAATTTTCACCTTGTCTATAGTCCAATCAATCCTAAACCATTATATGATTCTTACCCTGTCTTAGTCAATCCCTCTTATTGAAAAACCCACTTTAAATCAGATCCCCCAAAGCCTTATAAATCCCCCAACTTCCTCTCATCCTTCTGAGATGCTAAGATTCTGTCAAGGTACTGGTCTCTTTTACTGAGGTAAGCAATAAATTCAACTTTGCCTTATCACCAGATTATGTTGGAAGTGTTTTGGGGGAACTGGCATTCACCAGGATGAAAGCAAAAGATGAATAATAGTCATACTTAGTGTCTAATTAACGGAAAGTTACTGTAGGAGCACAAAATTTTTACTTTTTTCTCTTCTATAGGTATTTGCCTGGTCTAATAATTAAATCGACATGAGATAGATTAGCAGGAGAAAAACAAACAAAATACACAGGAGTCCCATAAAAATATGAAGTCTCAACTGGCAACCAGCTAACTGATGTTTATATAACATCCTGCAAAAGGAAAGGGGTAGAGATTTGGGGCTACAAAGGGGGGGATGTCATTCACAGAAAGGCAGAGGAGATGTTTAGAGAAAAAAGTTGCCTTGTTATGCAGATAAGTTTCTTAGAGAAAAACCTGTTTCTGGAAATAGCTCTCTTCTTGGTAGAGAACTCCTTTCCAAAGTATATTAAGGCAGTTGAAGGGAAGGTAAAAGCTTTTTCTGAATCTGCTGGGTTTTGAATACTTTTAGGTCAAAATGATCCTCATGCTAAAGTGACATATTTTGGGGTGGTAAATTCTGCTCCCCTTCATTACTAATTAAAATAGGATAAATGATTTCAAAGAAATAGAGGAATATGGAGTAAATGGAAAATGCTTAGTTTATAAGTTAAACATAACAAGATAGTACTTATGATTCCAACTGTGGGCTCTATGTAAGCATATTAAGAAAGGAAGGAAGGGAGGGTGAGAGAGAAAGAGAAAGAGGAGGAAGAGAGATAAAGACCAAGAGAACAACAGCTCAGTGTTTTTCTTTAAGTGTTGAAATATAAATATTTTTCTTCTCTAATTTTCAAGTTTTCTGTAATGACAAAAATTGTAGTAATGAAAATACTTTTTTACCAGCTTCATATTCAAAGAGTACAATGGCTGTTACGGTATGTGAATGGGAGAGATGTAATTTGTGTAATGCTCTACCTTCAGGCCATTGAAGTACACCAAGTTCCTCAACAATCAAAATTAACAAGACACTGTTTAGAAGAGAGAATCTGGTTGGTAACTGTGGAAATGATAGACTAGGCAGGTGCATTTCTTTGAATATAAATAATCACATTACAGATTCTAAAATCAAGGTGGTTTCCATAATCCCCACAAATAATGGGGGCTCTCTTATTGTCCTGTAGATGTGACAAGATTAAAATTATTAACATAAGCATAGTTCTTTCTTTCTTCCCCCCCCAACTGCTTCCACAAAGCTTTCAGGTACTGCCTACTTAATTAAGTTTTATACTTCCTCCTTTACAAATGGAAAAGAAAGATCTGAAAAGAACCACTGTTCTCAGGGCACTGCATGTTTCAGGGAGCTTGTGGCATACTGCTCTTGAAGCAGGAAGAAAATAATCAGAGACTGGAAACATTCTTTTAGGGTAGGGAGTGATAGATTTCTAGGAATTTCAAAGCACTGAAAATAGAAGTAGACAGGGATTTAATAAGAGTTTTCATGGCCTAAGTAATTGGACCCCTTTAAACAACTGAGAGAGGTGCCTGGATGGCTCAGTAGGTTAAGCATCTAATTCTTGGTTTCCTCTCAGGTCATGATCTTAGGGTTGTGAGATCCAGCCCCACACGGGGCTCTGTGCTGGGCATTGAGCCTGCTTCGGATTCTCTCTCCCTCTCTCCACTCCTTCTGCCCAACCACCTCTTTCTCTCTCTCTCTAACAAAAATAAATAAATAAACTTTGTTAGGAAAAAAAAAAAGTCTGAGAGTGACATGAATCAAAACTGGAATTTCTTTTGGAGCTGTGCTTTGTTTTTTTTGGGTTTTTTTTTTAGCTATTTTATTTATTTATTTGATAGAGAGAGATCCCAAGTAGGCAGAACTGCAGGCAGGGAGAGAGGAAGGGAAGCAGGCTCCCCGCTGAGCAGAGAGCCCGATGCGGGACTCGACCAGGACCCTGAGATCATGACCTGAGCCGAAGGCAGCGGCTTAACCCACTGAGCCACCCAGGTGCCCCTGGAGCTGTGTTTTAAATGTAACACCATTCCCACACTGAAGCACATGGGCTTCTTATTGCTTCATTATTGTTATAAACATACACTAAATTCTGAATTAGTAAAACAGTATTGGTGATTTTTTAAAATATGCATACCAAAAATAGAAAACAAAATTGAACAGCAACACTGGTTTTTTAATCTAGAATTTATACAAAGGAAATTCTGTATGTAGTAGATAAGAGTACAGTGGCTAGAAAGGTATGTTTGATAGTGAAGATGGCCTTCTTTGTCTGGATCTACCACAGCATGGATGAAAAACCTCTGCAAATCACCAAACTTCCTTTACTCTTCTCTCATACTTATATTGTGTGATTTCTTGGTTACTTGGGGCCCAGCAAATGGGTGCTAGATAACAGACACAAGTAATCCAGCTAATGGGAACACTGATCTTTAAAAAAAGAATAAAGTGGGGGTGACTGGGTGGCTCAGTCATTAAGTGTCTGCTTTCAGCTCAGGTCATGATCCCAGGGTTCTGGGATCCAGCCCCGCATAGGGCTCCCTGCTCAGCGGGAAGCCTGCTTCTTCCTCTTCCAGTCCCCCTGCTTGTGTTTCTTCTCTTGCTGTGTCTATCTCTGTCAAAAAATGAATAAATAAATAAATAAAATCTTTTAAAAAAATGAATAAAGTGATCTCCTAGTATGCATGTGCACACGTGTATACACACACACACACGCACGCACACAGCAGCCTGATATGTGCTTGACCAGAATAAACCAATTAATTTGAGAGCTGTAATTACTAAAGTTCCAGAACTCTAGAGAAGAGAGACCACCACATCCTAGCCTGTGGTAATTTACCAGAATTCAGTGCTGGTCAGTATGGGTCAAACATTGCTACAGGTATAATAAAGCAAAATATAACAAAGGAACAAACCTCTGATGCTGTTATGATCATTAAGAAATTACTGAGTATTGATTTAAAATTTATAGAGGTGGAATGCTAGTCAATAATAATAACAAATCCCATTCATAGGTTAGCAAATAGTGAGATTGTTTCTTTGAGGATTTTATATGTTGGGTGAGGTAGATGTCTCCCAACCAAAGCATATTCTTCATACATTGAAAGCTGATTACCTATTGGTATAATCAGCCATAAATACTTAAGGAAATAATCACATTAATATTGATCATATCAATCACATTAGTGATAAAAAATAAAATCATTAATAATTAATAATCTAATAATCTAACAATAATCTAATAATTATTAATTATTAATAATCTAAACAGTCTTGTGTCTAAAGAATATTTGGTGTTTGTTTATACATTGGTATGTGTATTCTGAACCATCTTAGCACATGACACATTATACCATAGATGTGACTATATAAAGGATCAAATGTCAAGACATCTAAATGTTTGTTTTTCAAATTACCAAAAGACCTTGTTTTACTACTCCAAGCATACCTCTTTTTTTTACCCTTCACTTTTTTTTTTAAGATTTTATTTATTCATTTGACAGACAGAGATGACAAGTAGGCAGAGAGGCAGGCAGAGAGAGAGAAAGGGAAGCAGGCTCCCTGCTGAGCAGAGAGCCCAATGCAGAACTCGATCTCAGGACCCCAAGATCATGCCCCAAGCTGAAGGCAGAGGCTTTAACCCACTGAGCCACCCAGGCACCCCTACCCTTCACTTTATTGCAGTTCACAACTACTGCATTTTCTATAAATCAAAGGTTTGTGGCAACCCCCCCATAGAACACGTCTGTTGGCAATACTTTTACTATAGCATTTGCTTACTTCATGTCTGTGTCACATTTCAGTAATTCTCACAGTATTTCAAATTTTGTCATTATTATTATATTTGTTATGGTGATCTGTGATTAGTGATCTTTGATATTAGCATTTTTTTAAAAAGATTTTATTTATTTGACAGACAGAGATCACAAGTAGGCAGAGAGGCAGGCAGAGAGAGAGGGGGATGCAGGCTCCCCCCTGAGCAGAGAGCCTGATGTGGGGCTCGATCCCAGGACCCTGGGACCACGACCTGAGCCGAAGGCAGAGGCTTTAACCCACTGAGCCACCCAGGCGCCCCTGATGTTAGTATTTTTAACTGATGGGAAGACACAAACTGCACCCATATAAGAGAATGAACTTAACCGATAAATGTGTATATTCTGACTGCTCTACCAACTGGCTGTTCCCCCATCTCTCTCCCTCTCCTTGGGCTTCCTTATTTCCTGAGACACAACAATATTGAAATTAGGCCAATTGATAACCCTACAGGTGTTCAAGTGAAAGAAAGAATCTCTGTTAAATCAAAAGCTAGAAATGATTAAGCTTGGTGAGGAAGGCATGTCAAAATATAAGCCTCTTGGGCCAATTAGTCAAGAAGTAAATGCAAAAGAAAAGTTCTTAAAGGAAATTAAAAATGCTATTCCAGTGAACAAATGAATGATAAGGGAGCAAAAAAGCAATATGACTGCTTATTGACAATGCACCTGGTCATCCAAAAGCTTTGATGGAAAAAAGTACAGTGAGATTCATGTTGTTTCATGCCTAACATAACATCTATTCTACAACCCATGGATAAAGGAGTCATTTGAAACTCTCAAGTCTTATTATTTAAGAAATACATTTTGTGGGATGTCAGGGTGGCTCGGTAGTTAAGCATCTGCCTTTGGCTCAGGTCATGATGCCAGGGTCCTGGGATCGAGTTCTACATCAGGCTCCCTGCTCAGCTGGGAGTCTACTTCTCCCTCTCTATGTGCCACTCCCCCTGCTTATGCTTGTCCTCTCTCTCTCTCTCTGACAAATAAATAAATAAAATCTTTTTAAAAATAAGGCCTAAATCCAGTAGGAGAAGAGAAACAATAAAGATTAGAGCAGGAATCAATGATATAGAAATAAAATAAAAACAAAAACAAAACAAAACAGTAGAACAGATCAACAAAACTAGAAGCTAGTTCTTTGAAAGAATAAGATCGATAAACCCCCAGGCAGACTTACCAAAAAGAAAAGAGAAATGACCCAAATAAATAAAATCATGAATAAAAGAGATCACAACCAACATCAAAGAACTACAAACAGGGGTGCCTGGGTGGCTCAGTGGGTTAAAGCCTCTGCCTTCGGCTCAGGTCATGATCCCAGCGTCCTGGGATCAAGCCCCGCATCGGGCTCTCTGCTCTGCGGAGAGTCTGCTTCCTCCTCGCTCTGCCTGCCTCCCTGCCTGCTTGTGATCTCTCTCTCTGTCAAATAAATAAATAAATAATCTTAAAAAAAAAAAGAAATACAAACAATTATAAGAGAATATTATGAGCAATCATATGCCAACAAATTAGGCAATCTGGAAGAAATGGATGCATTCCTAGAGACGTACAAGCTACCAAAACTGAAATAGGAAGAAGTAGAAAACCTGACTAGACCTATAACAAGCAAAGAAGTTGAAGCAATAATCAAAAATCTCCCAACAAACAACAGTTCAGTGCCAGATGGCCTCCCAGCAAAATCCTACCAAACATTAAAAAAAAAAAAAGAATTAATACCTACTCTTCTGAAACTGTTTCAAAAAATAGAAACAGAAGGAAAACTTCCAAACTAATTCTATGAGGCCAGAATTACCTTAATCCCAGAACCAGACAAAGACCCCCACTAAAAGGGGAGAATTACATATCCCTGATGAACATGGATGCAAAAATTCTCACCAAAATACTAGCTAATAGAATCCAATGGTACATTAAAAAGATTATTCACCATGATCAAGTAGGATTTATTCCTGGGTTGCAAGAGCTGTTCAACATCCACAAATCAATCAATGTGATATACCACATTAATAAAAGAAAGAACAAGGACCATATGATTCTCTCAATAGATGCAGAAAAAGCACTTGACAAAATACAGTATCTTTTCTTGATAAAAACACTCCCCCTGTAAGGATAGAGGGAACATACCTCAATATCATAAAAGCCATATATGAAAAACCCACAACAAATATCCTCAATGGGAAAAAATTGAGAGCTTTTCCCCTAAGGTCAGGAGAACGACAGGGATACCTATTCTCACCACTGTTGTTCAACATAGTATTGGAAATCCTAGCCTCAGCAATCGGACAACAAAAAGAAAAAAAGGCATCCAAATTGGCAAAGAGTCCCACCCTTTACTCTTCACAGACAACATGATAGTCTATGTAGAAAACCCAAGAGATTCCACCCAAAAATTTCTAGAACTGATACAGGAATTCAGTAAAGTGCCAGGATATGAAATCAATCCACAGAAGTCAGTCGCATCTATACACTAACAATGAGACAGAAGAAAGAGAAATCAAGGAATTGATCCCATTTAAAATTGCACCAAAACCCAAACATACCTAGGAATAAAACTAACCAAAGAAGTAAAGAATCTGTACTCTGAAAACTATAGAACACTTATGAAAGAAATTGAGGAAGACACAAAGAAATATAAAAAAATTCTATGCTCATGGACTGGAGGAACAAATATCGTTAAAATGTCTATGCTACCCAAAGCAATCTACACATTCAAAGCAATCCCTATCAAAAACCACTAGCATATTCCACAGAGCTGAGCAAACAATCCTAAAATGTGAATGGAACCAGAAAAGACCCTGAATAGCAAAAAGAATGTTGAAAAAGAAAATTAAAGCTGGAGGCATCACAATGCCAAACTTCAAGCTGTATTACAAAGCTGCAATCATTAAGACAGTATGGTACTGGCACAAAAACAGGTACATAGATCAATGGAACTGAATAGAGAACCCAGAAATGGACCCTCAAATACTATGGTCAACAAATCTTCGACAAAGCAGGAAAGAATATCCAATGGAAAAAAGACAGTCTCTTCAACAAATGGAGTTGGAAAAATCAGACAGCCACATGCAGAAGAACGAAACTGGACCACTTTCTTACACCATACACAGCAGTAAACTCAAAACGGATGAAAGACCTAAATATGAGATAGGAAGCCATCAAAATCTTAGAAGAGAACATAGGAGCAACCTCTTTGGCCTTGGCTGCAGCAACTCCTTGCCGGACACGTATCCAAAGGCAAGCAAAACAAAAGCAAAGATGAACTATGGGGAGGTCATCAAGATAAAAAGCTTTTGCACAGCAAAGGAAACAGTCAACAAAACTAAAAGGCAACCTATGGAATGGAAGAAGTTATTTGCAAACATTTTATCAGATAAAGGTCTAGTATTCAAAATCTATAAACTCAACACCCAAAACCCAAAAAATCCAGTCAAGAAATAGGCAGAAGACATGAATGGACATTTCTGCAAAGATGACATCCAAATGTCCAACACACACATGAAAAATGCTCCACATCACTTGGCATCAGTAAAATACAAATCAAAACCACAAAATGAGATTTCACCTCACACAGGTCAGAACAGCTGAAATTAACAACTCAGGAAACAATAGATGTTGGTGAGGCTGGAAAGGTGGACTCTCTTACACTGTTGGTGGGAATGCAAACTGGTGTAGCCACTCTGGAAAGCAGTATGGAGTTTCCTCAAAAAGTTAAAAATAGAGCTACCCTATGACCCAGCAATTGCACTACTATGTATTTATCCAAAGGATACAAACATAGTGATTCAAAGGGGCACATGCACCCCAGTGTTTATAGCAGCTATGCCCACAATAGCCAAACTATGGAAAGAGCCCAGATGTCCATTGACAGATGAATGGATATAAAAGATGTGGTGCATATATAGACAATGCAATACTGCTCAGCCATCAAAAAAATGAAATCTTGCCATTTGCAATGATGTGGTTGGAAGTAGGGTATTATGGTAAGTGAAATAAGTCAGTCAGAGAAAGACAAATGTCATATGATTTCACTAATATGTATAATTTAAGGAACAAGACAGATGAACATAGGGGAAGGGGAAAAAAAATAAGATGAAAACAGAGAGGAAGGCACACCATTAGAGACACCAAACTCTAAGAAACAAACCAAGAGTTGCTGGAGAGGAGCTGTGTTGGGGGCTGGGGTACTTGGATGATGGACATTAAGGAGGCACTTGATATAATGAGCACTGGATGTTATATGCAATTGATGAATCACTAAATTCTATCCCTGAAAATTCTACCCCCTGAAAATAATAATACAGTATATGTTAACTACACTGAATTTAAGGAATTTTTTAAAAGAACCATTGTGATACATAGAAACAGTTCAAAATATCAATAATAATAGGATTTTGGGTGAAATTCTCTCATGGATGACTATGAGGGGTTTAAGACTTCAGTGGAGGAAGTAACTGTAAATGTGGTGGAAATAGCAAAAGAGCTAGAATTAAAGATGTGATTGAACTGCCGCAGTCTCATGATCAAATTCCAATGGATGAGGCATTGCTTCATATAGATGAGCAAAGAAAGTGGATTCTTGAGATGGAATCTATTCCTGGTGAAGATGCTGTGAAGATTAGTGAGACAACAACAAAGGATTCAGAATATGACATAAACTTAGCTGATAAAGTAGCTGCAGGGTTTGAGAAGATTGACGCTAATTCTGAAAAAAGTTCTACTGTCTACAAAAAGATATCAAACAGCATTCCATGCTACAGAGCAAGTGTCCATGAAAGGAAAAGTTAATCCATATGGCGAATTTATTGCGTTCTTATTTTAAGAAATTGCCACAGCCAACTCATCATTCAGCGGCCACCACCCTGATCAGCCAGCAACCATCAACGTCAAGGCAATAACTTCCACAAGCAAATGATTACAAGTAGCTCACTGAAAGCTCAGATGATGGTTAGCACTTTTTAGTAAGAAGGTATTGTTAACTAAGATATGTATTTTTTTAGACATAATGTTATTGCACCCTTAATAGACTACATCATAGTGTAAAGAGAACTTTTATATGTACTGGGAAACCAAAAATTTCATTTGACTTGCTTTATTGCAATATTCACTCTACTGTGGTGGTCTGGAACTGAACTCACATTATCTCCGAGGTATGCCTATATGTCATCTCCAATACTCTGGCATGGATATAGGAAACTTTGCTGAGGGAGTCCAGCACTTTTGTGTATTTAAAGCTCACGGATTGCACACATTAAGTTGGAAGTCTGGCTGATTTTCCTTTAGAACAAAGACTGAATTATAATAAATATAACATAAACATACAAATACAAATATACATACAAGAAGTCAGGTGGGAGGCTAGTTAGTACTTGAAGTCAGAATAATATTGTATCATGTTTTAGGATTCCTCTGAGTTTATTCCATGGACACACCATGTATTTAAAATAATTTTGTGATTAGGAGTTTAATTTTAGTGACTAGAGGTTAAAATTACATTAAAAAGTTTAGGAATATCTGAAAAATATAAAACTACGAGTTGTGTTCATGCTGAGTAGCAGTGGAAACATGATCTAAGTAGCTGCATATTAGATATTACGATCTCATCTTTATTAACAGCAAGATTACTTTTTCAGAAAGTGGATATTTAGATTCTACTGCTATCCCAATGCTAGAATCTTTGGTTCATTGATTGATGAAAAACTACTCATTAAATATCTTCTATGTTCAAGATACTATATTGTGACATGTAAAGAGATCTTTAAAAATATTTCATGTCCTTGAGGAATGTATTATTTGTTCCAAACTGCAGCAATCTGATGTCAGTTGAGCGTATCTTGTTTTTATTATACTTTCAGAAGAAAAGCTGGATTGCTAAATAAAATGTCATCATTTTAGCATTTACTGTGTCAATAGTTGAGATTGTGATGATCAAAAAATATTAAAGCTAAGTATTCTTGGAAAGATTACTCTAACTATGGTAAAACTGACACATGAGAATTTTTAATTAAAATAGAGGTATATTAAAATATTTTTCAAACTACAGACACAAATCTTTGGAATACAGCAAAAGAAGTACTAAGAGGGAAACTGTTAGTAATACAAGCCTACCTCAAAAAACAAACAAAATCTCAAATAAACAATTTAACTTTACACCTAAAGGAACTAGAAAAAAAAGAATAAACAAAGCCCAAAGTTGGTAGAAGAAAAGAAATGATAAAGATCAGAGCAGAAATAAATGAAATACAGAGTAAAAAACAATGGAAAAGATCTATGAGGAGCACTTGGTTGGCTCAGTCAGTAGAACGTGTGCCTCTTGATCTCAGGGTTGTGAGTTCAAGCCCCAAACTGGGCATGGAGTTCAAGCCCCAAACTGGGCATGGAGCCAGTTAAAAAAGTAAAATAAAATAAAATAATGATTGATGAAATTAAGAGCTGGTTCTCTGAAAAGATAAACAAAATTGATAAAACTTTAGTCGGAGTCATCAGGAAGAAAAGAGGGAACAAACAAATAGAAGCAGAAGTGAAAGAAGAGAAAAACTGACACCACAGAAATACAGAGGATTATAAGAAACTACCTTGAAAAAGTATACGCTAACAAATTGACAACTTAGAAGAAACTGATAAATTCCTAGAAATATATAATCTTCTGAAACTGAATCAGGAAAAAGTAAAAAATCTGAACAGACAATTTACTAGTAATGAAATTGAGTCAATAACCAAAAAAACTCCCAGCAAACAAAAGTCTACGACCAGATGTACTCACAGATGAATTCTACCAAATATTTAAAGAAAAGTTAATTTAAAGAAAAGTTATTCTCCTCAAACTATTCCTGCCCCCCCCAAAATAAAATGGAAGAAGAAGGGAAGCTTCTTTTTTTTTTTTTCTTTTTAAGATTTTAATTATTTATTTGACAGAGAAAGAGACAACGAGAGAGGGGAACACAAGCCAGGGTAGGAGAGGGAGAAGCAGGCTCCCCGCTGAGCAGGGAGCCCAACATGGGACTCCATCCCAGGACCCTGGGATCATGACCTGAGCCAAAAGTAAATACTAATGACTGAGTTGCCCACATGCCCCAAGAAGGAAGGCTTCTAACTACAATCTATGTGGGGCATCAGAGTGCTCAGTTGGTTATGTGTCCGCCTTTGGTCAGGTCATGATCTCGGGGTCCTGGGATGAAGTCCCACATAGGACTCCCTGCTCAGCAGGGAGTTTGCTTCTTTCATTGCATCACCCCTCCCAACTCATGTTCACCTGCACTCTCTCTCTCACAAAAAATAAATGAAATCTTTAAAAATACATACATACATACATACATACATACATACAATCTATGAGGCCAGCATCACCGTGATATCAAAACCAGAAAAAAAACACTATAAAAAAGAAAACTACAGGTCAATATCCCTGATGAACACAGATGCAAAAATCTCCAACAAAATATTAACAAACTTCATTCAACAATACATTCATTAAAAGGATCATTCAGGGGGCGCCTGGGTGGCTCAGTGGGTTAAAGCCTCTGCCTTCGGCTCAGGTCATGATTCCAGGATCCTGGGATCGAGCCCCGCATCGGGCTCTCTGCTCTGCAGAGAGCCTGCTTCCTCCTCTCTCTCTCTCTCTCTCTCTCTCTCTCTCTCTCTCTGTTTCTCTGCCTATTTGTGATCTCTGTCTGTCAAAATAAATCAATAAAATCTTTAAAAAAAAAAAAAAAGGATCATTCAGGGGTGCCTAGAGGCTCAGTCAGTTAAGTGTCTGATTCTTGGTTTCAGCTCAGGTCGTGATCTCAGGGTTGTGAGATCTAGCCCTGTTTGGGGCTTTGTGCTCACTGGGTGTCTGCTTAAGATTCTTTCCCTCTCCCTCTGCCCTTCCCTCCACGTCCCCTCCCCCCAGTCATGTGCACGTTCTCTCTCTTTTTCTCTCTCAAATAAATAAATCTTATTTTTTAAAAAAGTATCATTCAAAAAAAAAAAGGATCATTCATCACAATTCAGTGGGATTTTGTGTAAGAATGATTCAATATTCACAAATCAATCATTGGTAAATCACATCAACAAAATGAAGGATAAAATATATGATTATCTCAATAGATGCAGAATAAACATTTAATAAAATTCAACATCAAAAAAGTGGATGTAGAGGATAAAAAAGTTCAACATAATAAAGGGTATATATGACAAACCCATAGCTAACATCATAATCAATGGTGAAAAACTGAGAGCTTTTCATCTAAGATCAGGAACAAGACAAGAATGTCCACACTCATCACTAATAGTCAACATAGTACTGGAAGTCCTGGCCATAGCAATAAGACAACACAAAGAAATGAAACACATCCAAATTGGTAAGGAAGAAGTTAAACTGTCACAATTTGCAGATAATATGATACTATATATAGAAAACCCTAAAAACTTCACCAAAAAGATCAATAAGTGAATTCAGTCAATTACAGAGTACAAAATTAATATACAGAAATTGATTGTGTTTCTATACACTAATAATGAAGTAGCAGAAACAGAAATTAAGAAAACAATTCCAGTTACAATGGAACAAAAAGAATAAAACAGTGGAATAAAATTAACCAAGGAGATGAAAGACCTATACTCTGAAAACTATAAAACACTGATGAAAGAAATTAAACACTACATGATATATACTTTATAATGTATATAAATGTTGAATCACTATGTTGTATGTCTAAAATTCAAATAATATTGCATGTCAACTACACTTAAAAAATCCCTTTTTCCAATATGCACAAAAATAAATAAGAGATATAGTACATACATGGTAATAATGTTACTGGGTTATTGTCTTAGGAGTTTGGTTTTTGGAGCTTTGTTTTTAGTTTCTTGTTTTGCCCTAGGTGTTTTTTCTTTAATTAACATATAATGTATTATTTGTTTCAGGGGTAGAGGTCTGTGATTATCAGTTTTACACAGTTCACAGTGTTCACCATAGCACATGCCTTTCCCAGTGTCCATCACCCAGCCATCCCATCCCTACCCACCACCCTCCACTCCAGGAAACCTCAGTTTGTTCCCTGAGATTAAGAGTCTCTTATGCTTTGTCTCCCTCTCTGTTTTCATCTTTTTCATTTTTTCCTCTTTTCCCCTATGATCCTCTGCCTTGTTTCTCAAATTCCTCATATTAGTGAGATCATATGATAATTATCTTTCTCTGACTGACTTATTTTGCTTAGCATAATACCCTCTAGTTCCATCCACATCATTATAAACAGCAAGATTTCCTTTTTTGATGGCTGCATAATATTCCATTATAGATATATAATCACATCTTCTTTATCCATTCATCTGCTGATAGACATGTAGGCTCTTTCCATAGTTTGGCTGTTGTGAACATTGCTGTTATAAACATTGGGGTGCACATCCCCTTCAGATCATTACATTTGTATCTTTGGGTAAATGCCCAGTAGTGAATTGCTGGATCATAAGGTAGGTCTATTTTTAACTTTTTGAGGAACCTCCATAATGTTTTCCAGATTGGCTGTACCAGTTTGCACTCCCATGAACAGTGTAGGAGAGTTCCCCTTTCTCTGCATCCTCACACACGTCTGTCGTTTCCTGACTTGTTAATTTTAGCCATTCTGACTGATTGTGAGGTGTCATCTCATTGAAGTTTTGATTTGTATTTCCCTGATGCCGAGTGATGTTGAGCACTTTTTCATGTGTCTGTTGGCCATTTGATATCAACTTTGCAGAAATGTCTGTTCATGACTTCTGCCCATTTCTTAATTGGATTATTTGTTCTTTGGGTATAGAGATTGTTAAGTTCTTTATAGATTTTGGAGACTAGCCCTTTATCTAATATGTCATTTGCAAATATCTTCTCCCATTCTGTTGGTTGTCTCTTGGTTTTGTTGACTTTTTCCTTTGCTGTGCAAAAGCTTTTGATCTTGATGAAGTCGCAATATTTCATTTTTACCCTTGTTTCCCTTGCCTTTGGTGATGTTTCTAGAAAGAAGTTGCTCCAGTGGAGGTCGAAGAGGTTGCTGCTCCTGTTCTCAAGGATTTTAATGGATTCCTGTCTCACATTTAGGTCTTTCATCCATTTTCAGTCTATTTTTGGTGAGGTGTAAGGAAATGGCCCAGTTTCATTCTACTGCATGTGGCTGTCAGTTTTCCCAACACCATTTGTCGAAGAGACTGTCTTTTTTCCATTGGACATTCTTTCCTGCTTTGTCAATGATTAGTTGACCATAGAGTTGAGGGTGCATTTCTGGGCTCTCTATTTTGTTCCTTTGATCTATGTGTCTGTTTTTGTGCCAGCACCATACTGTTTTGATTACTACCACTTCATAGTAGATATTGAAATCTGGGATTGTGATACCTCCAGTTTCGTTTTTCTTCTCAAGATTGTTTTGGCTAGGGGTGCCTGGGTGGCTCAGTGGGTTAAAGCCTCTGCCTTCAGCTCAGGTCATGATCCCAGGGTTCTGGGATCAAGCCCCACATGGGCTCTCTACTCAGCAGGGAGCCTGCTTCCCCCTCTCTCTTTGCCTGCCTCTCTGCCTGCTTGTGATCTCTGTCAAATAAATAAATAAAATCTTTAAAAAAAAAAAAAAAAGATTGTTTTGGCTATTTAGGTTCTTCTGTGGTTCCATACAAATTTTAGGATTATTTGTTCTAATTCTATGAAAAATGTTGCTGATATTTTGAGATGGATTATATTAAATCTATAGATTGCTTTGTTAGAATGGATATTTTAAAACATTAATTCTTCCAATCCATGAGTAAGTTATATTTTTCCACTCATTTGTGTCATCTTCAATTTCTTTTACCAATGTCTCAGAGTTTTTAGAGTACAAGTCTTTCACCTCTTTGATTACATTTATTTTTCAGTTTTTTATTCTTTTTGGTGCAGTTGCAAATGGGATTGTTTTCTCAATTTATATTTCTGATAGTTTATCATTAGCATATAGAAATGCAACTGATTTCTGTATATTAATTTTGTATCCTGCAACTTTACTGAATTCACTTAAACTTCTTAGAATTTGTTTTTGTTGTTGTTGTTGTTTTTGGTGGAGTCTTTAGGGTTTCTATATATAATATCGTGTCATCTGCAAATAGTGACAGTTTAACTTCTTCCTTACCAATTTGGATGCATTCATTTCTTTGTATTTGTTTTATTGCTATGGCCAGGACTTCCAGTACTATGTTGACTATTAGTGATGAGAGTGGACATCCTTGTCTTGTTCTTTTTTTTTTTTTTAAGTTTTTCTTTATTTATTTATCTGACAGACAGAGATCACAAGTAGGCAGAGAGGCAGGCAGAGAGAGAGACCTGAGCCGAAGGCAGAGGCTTAACCTACTGAGCCACCCAGGCACCCCTGTCTTGTTCTTGATCGTAGAGGAAAAGCTCTCAGTTTTTACCACTGAGTATGATGTTAACTACTGGTCTGTTATACATGGCCTTTATTATGTTGAGGTATGTTCCCTTTATATCCACTTTGTTGAGAGTTTTACCATAAATGGATGTTGAATTTTATCAAGTGCTTTTTCTGCCTCTACTGTGGTGATCAGATGATTTTTATCCTTCTGTCTGTTAATGTGGGATATCACCTTGATTGATTTGCAGATATTGAATTATCCTTGGTTTCCTGGGATAAATCCTACTTGATCACAGCATATGAAGTGCATCAATTTAGGAGGTGAGAACTACAGAAGTGTTCCTGGAACTTTTCAGGTGACTATAAACCAATTCAAAATCACTTTAAAACAAAGATAATATGTATATACAAGGTACAAAAATCAAAATAGTAAAAAACAGTGAAAAGTAAGTCCCCTTTCCATCTTAGTTTTCTTATCAGAAGAAAAGGGCTGCTACCAGTTTCTTAGGGCTAAAACAACCTACTTTTATATGACTTTTATAGGATTATCTTCTTAGAAACTGTTTTTTCTGGGGCGCCTGGGTGGCTCAGTGGGTTAAAGCCTCTGCCTTCAGCTCAGGTCATGATCCCAGGGTCTTGGGATCGAGTCCCGCATCTGGCTCTCTGTTCAGTGGGAGCCTGCTTCCCTTCCTCTCTCTCTGCCTGCCTCTCTGCCCATCTGTGATATCTGTCTGTCAAATCAATAAATAAAATCTTTAAAAAAAAAAAAGCAAAAAAAATCCCTGTTTTTTCCTTCTGTATTTCCATTTCAGTTGTTTCCTACCTTAATCCATATACTTATTCTGCATGATATGGTCATAAAGAGGACTATAGTCCTTCACAGTCTTATCAAGTAGCCAACTGACCTGTGGGCCAGGATTCTTTTTCTCCCATTATGGTATTATTGCAGAAGATTTTACATTATCATAGCAATTTTTAAAAAAATTCTTAGGAATATAGCCCACATATTCCTTCTAAATCAGACACTAAAGGTAGCCTCACCTAAACATATGACTTAAAACAAATAGATCAGAGATGCCTGGGTGGCTCAGTAGGTTAAATGCCTGCCTTTGGCCCAGGTCATGATCCCAGGGCTCTGGGATTGAGTCCCACATTGGGGTCCTTGCTCAGTGGGGAACATGCTTCTCCCTCTGTCTGCCACTCCCCCTATTTGTGCTCTTTCTCTTTCTTTCCAATAAATAAATAAATAAATAAATAAATAAATAAATAAATAAAATTTTGGAAAAAAAAAACCAAATAGATCAGCTATTTAAAATTGTTTTCAAGTAGGCTGATTTAGTCATCACAGTAGGTAATAAGGAAATAGCATCAACTTCCTGTTCACCTATTCTTTCATGCCTGGCCTCAGGATAGACTGCTCTCCCAGTCCAAACAGTTTCCCCTTTTGGTAGATATGACAGGCTACTGACATGGTATTAATGGCTCCCTAGGACAATGGTTTGTCCATAAGTCATCCACAAAGCCCTCTCTGGGGAAGGGGCTAGAGAAGCAAGCTAGGGTCTCAGCAGTAGTCTTTGAACCTCTAGTTCAGATTTTATATAATGCTCTCTAGCTTGTTCCTATCAGAAATGGGATTTGTCCTACACCGCCAAGTTTGTTACCTAAGAGGCAAGGGACATTGTATAGTGAAGACCCATTCTTACAACCATATACCTAAATGCTTTATCTTGCTTAGGATCACAAATTTCAGTAATATGTAGGAAGAAAAATACTTTCATGGACACAAGATGCTGAACAATACAAAATATTCTCTAATTCACTATAGAATACTTTCCAATCCAAAACATTACTAGGAAGCCTGGGTGGCTCAGTGGGTTAAGCAGCTGCCTTCGGCTCAGGTCATGATCTCAGGGTCCTGGGATCGAGTCCCGTGTCAGGCTCTCTGCTCAGCAGGGAGCCTGCTTCCCTCTCTCTCTCTCTCTCTCTCTCTGCCTGCCTCTCTGTCTACTTGTGATCTCTCTCTGTCAAATAAAAAAAAAAATCTCAAAACATTACTAAATTATGATTTTTTCCCAAGAGGAAATAATCATAAGTGTTCTTTAAGTAATTCCTCATTAAAGGCCTGATATCTCCTTCCATTTCCACAACGAAACAATTTCATAAGAACCTGAATCTCCAATTTGTCACATTATGGGTAATTGCCGGTATCTATTCTTAATAACATTATACTGTTTGCTTTTCTAATACTTTGAAACCAAGGTTGCAGTACATGCCTGTATTATGGGTTTAATGTAGTCACCATGTAAATTCTATACCTTAAATAAACCAAATTTTGCACTATTATGTTTTCACAATATTAAGAAAAATCTTAACTTTCCATAATTATTCTCTAGGTAAAGGAATTAAATGACATAATTCAAGACAGCTATTACTTTTAGGTAAAGCGACATGAAAGTACCAACATTTGACCATTTTTGACTTACAAAACCAGCAACTTTATTTGATTCTACCTAATTCCATGGTAGTTTCAAGAATAATGTGCACAAACCAAATATTAATCATCATAACAGAGAAATAGTAGAGGAATCAATTGCAACTACCTAGAATTGTCATAATTGATACATAAAATAGTTTTCCCACTGCCAAAATTATAGAACTTGTATGGTTTCATACCTAAAATTTTAAACCCTTAAGGAAGGGCAAGTCCTGACAGATGAGGATAAATATACAAACTAGGAAACTTCACAATGACCATATTTTTATTTCAAAAAAGACTTTTTTAAAAAAAGAAAATGGTAAGATAACACTGTTAAACTTTGGAAGCTCAAGAAAGATGTCTAAAAAACATAGCTTTAGGGCAAACCTCTTGGGTCCTCCACACCCCTTGGGAGCCTTATACTCTGTCATTCAATAAACTTTACTATCTCTCAACAAAGAAATTAATAAAATAAAAATTAAAAAACATAGCTTTATTAGCCTAAAATTATTCAAAAATATTGAAAAACACTAAGAAGAAAGTAAGTTACCTATAATCCAAAAACTACTTAAAATTCCATAAAAAAAAGATGAAGTCCTTCATATCAACCTTCTAACCCTTTTCCTTTGAAATAGCCTATGCTACACAGATTAGCTATATATACTTATAATATATTTTTATAAAAGTGAAATAAACTGCAATTTGCTTTTTCTTTTTTAATTAACCATGGCTGCTTTCCTGATGAGTACAAACGGATCTATTTCACTGGTTAGAATAGCTGTAAAGCACTTCATTAAACAAATGCTCTCTGATGTATTTCATCATTTCTTTATCCTTGTAATGTATTTTTCAGTTCTTATTTTATTATGTCTATGTGATTGGAAAATCACCATGTCCCCTTTACACCAGGGTTGTGGGCAAAGGTTTGGTAAACTTTGAGGTCATCAAAGCATCTTCTCAAAAAATACAACTTAGAAAATAACCTATATTTGATTTAGACTGTTCTTGAGGAATAAAAGAGTCAGAGAAAGAAAAGCAGTAAGAGGCATACATATACACATACATAAACAGATGTGTTGATGGAGAAAGAAAAAGTGATTATCTCCTGTGTTCATAGTAAGACAATATTAAGAAAATAAGTGAGGAAGCTAGTTATAAAAGGATATATATTTTTAAAGATTTTATTTATTTATTTGACAGACAGAGATCACAGGAAGGCAGAGAGGCAGGCAGAGAGAGAGAGAGAGGGAAGCAGGCTCCCTGTTGAGTAGAGAGCCAGATGTGGGGCTTGATCCTAGGACCCTGGGGATCATGACCTGAGCTGAAGGCAGAGGCTTTAACCCACTGAGCCACCCAGGTGCCCCTAAAATGAGATTTTTAATCTCATAAGGCAAAGGTGTTTAAAGTCCAAAACTGAGTGCAGGCTCTTAATTTTTTTGTGCTTTGAGGATTTAAGTTTGTTGACTTGTTCAAGAGATGAAACAGTTTAAATTGGAAAGTGAAGTTAATGAAAAATGAAAAATGCCAATCAGCTTTAGTTGGAAGTCAGCATTACAGCACAGCACTTTCAGAAAATTATGTTGCAAGCTCTTACTATATTCCTTTTGCTGTTAATAACTGGAGATAAAAACTGAGGGATAAAGAACCAGAAAGAAGGCCACCAGCAGATTTCATAAAACAAGGCAAATACAACATTGAAGATCTAGATAAAAACAGTTCTTTACCATCTTTTTGCATTATTTCATGTTTAAAATTTTGCTTCTAAGCCAATGATTATATTCTACCTTTGGGATCACTACCATATGATAATGAAAATAGGGGAGCATGAACTTTGGAGTCTAGATGGATGTGGGCTCAAATTCCAGCTCTATACTTTTCTAGCTGAGTCATCTTGGAAAATGTATTTAAACTTTTAGGTCTCAGTTTCTACTTCTAAAACAAAAATAACATAGATGTTGTTAGTATATGTCAGTAAATGTTGGTTAGGATATGTAGTTATTATACCTAGTTATTATACCAATATGATATACCTATATCACATTGAGAGCACTGCCTTAGCATAAATGAAACACTTAGATACATCACTCCAAGCATTGGTTCTCAAAATGTGGTTATCAGAACAGCGCATTCCCATTACCTTTGAGCTTATTAGAAATGAAAATTCAAGGACCCCACTCAGACTTATTGAATTAGATGGTCTGAAATAGAGCCCAGGAAACTGTTTTACAACCTCTCCAGTTGAATCTTGTGCATGTTAAAGTTTGAGAACCACTGCCTCAGAATTCAGCTAGACATGATTTTCATGGGATAATTTCCACTAATGAACATTGAAGGATCCAGCAGTCATGTACATGGCTAACTTATCCATTAGGCACAGGAAGCACAGTGCTTATGGCCTATGATACTTTTAAATGTTTACAAAAAAATGTTCTATTATTTCTTTTAAAATCAGAAGAAAAGATAACATAATGATAATTAATATATAATAATGCATCCAGCCTGGATAGTCTCTTTATACCAAAGCAGTTTGGGAAAAAAAAAAAAAAAAAGCAAAAACACTAAGTTTTTAAATTTTTATCAAAAATATAGTTTCATATATAGCACTATAAATCTGACTTTAAAAATCTTTAATGTGGGGCGCCTGGGTGGCTCAGTGGGTTAAGCCGCTGCCTTCGGCTCAGGTCATGATCCCAGGTCCTGGGTTCAAGCCCCTCATCGGGCTTTCTGCTCAGCGGGGAGCCTGCTTCCTCCTCTCTCTCTGCCTGCCTCTCTGCCTGCTTGTGATTTCTCTCTGTCAAATAAATAAATAAAATCTTTAAAAAAAAAAAACTTTAATGTATTTCTTGGGTTGCCTGGGTGGCTCAGTCGGTTAAGCTCAGGTCATGATCCCAGTGTCCTGGGGCTGAGTCCTGCATCAGACTCCTTGTTCTGATCTCCTGTTCTGATCAGGCTCCCTCTGCCTGCCACTAAGCCCTGCTTGCTTGTGTGTGTTCTCTCTCTCTCTCTCTCTCCCTCTCTCTGACAAATAAACAAAACCTTAAAAAAAAAAAAACTAAGTATTTCTTGTGGAAGAAGGGACCCAAGAAAGCAAAAGTGCCTGCTAGGATCCAAGAAAGTCATAATTCAACCCCAGAAAAAACTTCACTGTTCATTTATTAATGTTGATACTGAAAGTATCTGTTAGGAACTATTACAAGAAATCTGTGTTATTCTGAGGATATATTCACTGACAATTCTAAAAATATTAATTTGAGCTTCGCTTAATCAAAAGTTTAAAAATTTAAACATTATGGGGTGCCTGGGTGGCTCAGTGTGTTAACGCCTCTGCCTTCGGCTCAGGTCATGATCCCAGGGTGCTGGGATCGAGCCCCACATCCGTCTATCTGCTTAGCAGGGAGCCTGCTTCCCTTCCTCTCTCTCTGCCTGCCTCTCTGCCTACTTGTGATCTCTCTCTCTCTGTCAAATAAATAATAAATAAAATCTTTAAAAAAATAAAAATAAAAATAAAAATTTAAACATTAAAGTTTTAGCTAATAAACTACCTGCTGAAGTTCTAGGAAAAAATCTGCCACATGGAATAGGAACGGAAAGCATGGACTAAAAGAACTGGAAACAACAAAGGAGCTTCATAGGAAGCATGGTAGCAGTAAACAGGAGCAAAAATAAGGTAACAAGTTGAAAGCAAGGTATAATATTATAATGTAGAATTATGATAAAACAGAAACTTGAAACATAGTTATAACAAATGTATATACATTATTCTCATATAAGACTCACTGTTCAGGGGCACCTGGGTGGTTCAGTGGGTTAAAACCTCTGCCTTCAGCTCAGGTCATGATCCCAGGGTTGTGGAATCGAGCCCCGCATCGGGCTCTCTGCTCAGCAAGGAACCTGCTTCCTTCCTCTCTGCCTGCCTCTCTGCCTACTTTGTGATCTCTGTCTGTCAAATAAATAAATAAAAATCTTTTTTAAAAAAAGAAGACTCACTGTTCTTTTTATCTGACACAAATGCACTTAGCCCTTCAAAAACCATCAACCAGACAGAATTTGCAGAACCTGCTATTGTCTTCTGAAACTCATATTTAGTCATGGAATATGTACTGCATTTTTTGGTGCTTGAAGGAACAAGATTGAGTACCGTGTTTTCAAAGAAATATATGTATTTAAACTGGGTGACTATTTTATTAATAACTACGAAGCTCTACCAGCATAAAATCAGTTTATTCAAGTACAGTTGACCCTTGAACAAGGCAGGGGTTAGGGGTATCCACGTCCCCAGGCAATGGAAAATCTGCATATAACTTTGATTCCCCCAAAACTTAACTAACGGCCTACTGTTGCCTGAAGCCTTGCTGATAACAGTCAATTAACACACATTTTCTATGTAATATGTATTATATACTGTATTCTTACAATAAAATAACCTAGGGTGCCTGGGTGGCTCAGTGGGTTAAAGCCTCTGCCTTCAGCTTGGGTTGTGATTCCAGGGTCCTGGGATCGAGCCCCACATCGGGCTCTCTGCTCAGCAGGGAACCTGCTTCCTTCCTCTCTGCCTGCCTCTCTGCCTACTTTGTGATCTCTGTCTGTCAAATAAATAAATAAACAAAATCTTAAAAAAAGGGGCGCCTGGGTGGCTCAGTGGGTTAAGCCTCTGCCTTCGGCTCAGGTCATGATCTCAGGGTCTTGGGATCGAGCCGCGCATCTGGCTCTCTGCTTGGCGGTGAGCCTGCTTCCCCCTCTCTCTGCCTGCCTCTCTGCCTACTTGTGATCTCTCTCTCTCTCTCTCTCTCTGTCAAATAAACAAGTAAAATCTAAAAAAAAAAAAAATCTTCAAAAAAAAGAAAGAATAATAAAATAAGCTAGACAAAAGGAAATATGATTTAAAAATCATAAGAAAAACATCATATGAAAGAGAAAATACACTTATAGTACTGTAACATTATTATAAGTGGACACATGCAATTCAAAACCCATCTTGCTCAAGGGCCAACCATAGTTTTATATGCAACATTTTAAATCTAACTAAAATAGAGGAAATGGCCAGCCCTGATACAAAAGAATAATTTGTAGCCATGCACAGAGAAAAAGCCTTGTTATTATGTATCCATTACCAACTCCTCCTTCTGTCAGTTCCTAGTTTCCTTAAAAGTTGTTTCAGCATTGTAATCTTCAAAGCCAGGCCCTAGGTTCACATCTGGATTACTGATCCTTTTCAGTGTATTTATCATAGATTTCTACCACAATATTACTTAGGACAAAAATGTTTTCTTGACTTCTGAGAAGACTGAATTAGAAGGTTTCTAAGGAATGCAGGTTCTAGAATTCCATGATTTTGAATTTTCCTTGGCAAAGATTATTTTAAAGATGCTGTTTTCATTTGTTCATTCATTCAGCAGATATGTATTAAGCTACTGGTACAAGACTCTATTTAGACAAAAAGTGCATTGAGGATTGAGAATAAAACATGTTCAAAAGCTCTAAAGTAGAAAAGAAGATGAAGCATTTGTAGAACTGAAAGAAATACAAAATGGTTGGAGATTAACTGAGCAGGTGAAAGTGCTATTAAGATGAGGGTCATAAATAGTTAGGGAGGGCCCAGTAGATCAAGTAAGGATTTAGGATTTTATCCTAAGAGCAACAGGAAACATTTGAATGGTTTAAACAGGTAGGTGCTTTGATCTGATTCTCCACCCCCCTTGCCCCCAAGGATCATTGTGGCTTTTGTGTGAGAAATGGATTAGAGGATGGGTACAGAACATGGAATGGCCTGTTTGAAGCTGTTATTGCAGTAGTATGGCTGAGAGGGGATCATGGCTAAGACTAGGTTGGGCTCATTGGGATTGGAAAAAATGTGAATAGAGTTAAGATACATTCAAGGACATAGCTTTAATTAAAAAAGCAAATCAAGAGTGATTCCTAGGTTTCTAATTTATGAAACACTTTGTACTGAGCAAGAAGCACAGCAGAGAAGTAGCTTTGGGGAGGATCTCATGCTTTTGTATCCTTCCAAAGGATCCTGTAGTCAGTTTTAATTCTGTTTTCTTCTGAATTCTGTTTGCACAGGATGATTGCTTAGCCTTGCAGATATTGGTCCATTAGTCATCGCCATTGACCACTGTGGTTGGAGATGGGATGTTTGCTTTACTGAGTTTGGAAGAGTAAATTCAGGGTTCAAACTTGGCAGTGGGTGACAAGACTAAGTGAATAAAAAGACACTGGAGAAGATAGGGCATTAGAATTAGAACTGTGGGTGGCAGACCTTGTTTTGTTTTTTCTTTTTTCTAAACTTTCTTCAATGAAATAATTAGAAAAAATAAAGTAGCTTATTATGTACACTGCAATTACCCACACATTCAAACTTAAAATAACCTAACTTTTCTCCATTTTATCTTTTTATCTTTTATGCTAGAATTAAATTAATATGACAACAATCTCAATAACATTTGCTAAATTTAAACAATAAAGACATGCTAGACTTTTAATAAAAATTTCTAACTCAGAGAATTGATTTTGTAATCAGTCCTATTTCTAATATTCAAAAGCATTCTCAGCAGCATCCGTGGGTGTCTTTCAAAATGTATGTATAAAGAAGGGCTACTAACTGTGTATTTGTAAGTATACTAAATATATATTTATATATTTATACTAAATATATCTACATTTCAGGGACATGTCCTCAATCTGAAGTTTCCTAGGCCTGAATACCTAAATAAAGAGATATATGATACTATCAATTCTCAATGAATAAGGTTCATATATACGGAAGAGTAGTGATTTCTAAAAATATCTTTAATCTTACACTTGAATATGGAAAGTGATCATTTTCACTTGTAATTGCAGACTCATAGACTAAATTAAACTGAACAGAAAGGAATTTGAGATTGTTTAATCTAGTGATTTTCATAATGTGGTCCCCTAATCAGCAGCGTCGTGCATCACATGGGAACTTACTAAAAATGCAAATTTTCAGGTGCACTCCAGACCCACTGAATCAGAAACTCTAGGGGTGGGGCAGAGCAGTCTGTTTTACAAGCCTTTCCAAGTGATTTGATACCACACTTTCAAAGTTGGAATTATGTGCTCCCATAGAGATTAGCTGAAATTCACACACACACACAAAATAAAACAATGGACTTGGTCTTAAAATCCTAAATCAGATTGATTAAAAGACATCTTTTCTATAACTCCACCTTGTTACCCATTCCATATGTATTAGTTTTCTATGGCCGCTGTAATAAAGTAGCACTAATTTAGCAATTTAACAAAAATGTATTATCTTACAGTTCTACAAGGTCAGAGGTCCAACTCGTTATTTTCTTGAGCTAAAATCAAGATGCTTGCTTTGCTTTAAGTTCAAAGGCAGAATCAGGTTCCTTGCCTTTTCTGGAAGCTGGCTTCCAGAGGCTACCCATATTCCTTGACTTCTGGCACCTTTTCCCATTTTCAAAGGCAGTATGCATGTACTTTTAAATCAGAGATTATTTTTTAAAACTGCATTTTGTAGTCTGTACAAATGAGTCCAGTCACCCACATCTGTCTATTATCTACACGCCTCAGTATTATACTGTCACTGGCACAGACTCTATGTCATAGAGCATCACAACCAGATCATTCAATATACTCAAATAACATAAATAACAAAGTATAATAAATTATATTCATTATATTACTTTTACAAAATTAGGAAAGATTATTCATTTTAGGATAAGATGTTAACAGAAGTTTTAAAGGGAAAGGTTTTCTGCTTATGCCTTAGCTAACAGGACAATTAAACTAATTAGAACAGTTCATTCCTCAAAGATTGCACAGAATCATGGTTTTTCTGCATCGTCTTAGCTGTTGAATTTTCACTGACACACAGGGATTTTTGTTTTTTAAAGAGGGATAGCGAGGGATTTAAGAAAAATGTTCGCTTAGAGGACTACACACCTAAAGGAATTGTTTTGGTGGTGGAACTAAGCATAACTTCTTTCCTTTTCTGTATTGTGGATTTTCATTAAAGAATGTCTTATTTTGGGGCACCTGAGTGGCTCAGTGGCTTAAAGCCTCTGCCTTCAGCTCAGGTCATGATCCCAGAGTCCTGGGATCGAGCCCCACATCAGGCTC
The DNA here is from genome assembly GCF_002288905.1 of Enhydra lutris kenyoni. NCBI lineage: Eukaryota > Metazoa > Chordata > Mammalia > Carnivora > Mustelidae > Enhydra > Enhydra lutris. Next base: position 42,850,408 of record NW_019154101.1, read on the forward strand.
TCTGCTCAGTGGGGAGCCTGCTTCCCTTCCTCTCTATCTCTGCCTGCCTCTCTGCCTACTTGTGATCTCTGTCAAATAATCTAAAAAAAAAAAAAAAAAAAAAAAGCTAAAAATTAAAAAAAAAAAAGAATGTCTTATTTTTGTAATTTTAAAAAGCCAAAGGAAAAAGGAAAAGAAGGAAAAGCAAACGTGATATAATCAGCTGCAATTAATTATAAGGCCTGACTTGTAAGGTAGGGAATGGTTTTTAAAATCTTAGGCACATATAATAGCATTTTTTTTCATTGTCATCCAAAATGTACTGTAGAATCTATCTTGATAAATTATTTCGATAACCTTTTAAAAAATATAGGGGGACCACAAGTCATTTTCTGAACATGTGATTACACTACTCCACTATAGCTTCTCTCTTCAGTTGGCTATGGTTTAAATTCTAAGACCTGGTTAAAGAAAGGAACTTTTAACATTTTTGAGGCAGTTGTGGTGCCACAGAAACCATACTCATCACCGGCCTGGCTTAGAAGTGCTCATACACCAAGTCTGCCATGGGGCCCTCGCGGTCGAGATTTTGGGCGAAACGTGTCCAGGCCGAGTCGGTGCCGCGCAGGGCCGGCCCTACGGAGAGCCAGAGCGGCGGGAGCCGCAAATCGGCGTTCGGTGCGGCGCTGCAGACCGCTCTGCCAGCGAGCGGAGCCCGGGCTCCAGAGGGGGAGCGGCGCTGGGGGCGGCGGCGTCGGGGTGGGGGCGGGAGCCGGGCGGTAGCTCCAGCGCTCGTGGGGGAGGAGCGGCAGCGGCGGCGGCGGCGGCTGGAGCTGCTGTAGCGACGGACGCGAGGCGGTGGCAGAGGAGACCCACCCCTGTCCACATGGACAGTCGCAAAGGCCTCCGCTGATGCATTCACGCCTGGGCGGGGTGGGCGGACGGCCGTAGCGGCGGCGACGGCTGCAGAGGGAGCAGAGGGCCTGGGGGCGCCTGACGGTCGCGAAAACCTAGCCGCCCCGGCGCGGCGGCTGCGGCCATTTTACGGCCCGGGACGAAGGGAGGTGTGTTTGTGGGTTCGCCTTCAGCCTCTCTTCCTGGGGCCCGCAGCTGGGGAGAGCGTCTCAGGCGGCCTGGGTAGGCGGTGGATGGGGAGTCGTGGGCCGAGAGGAACCGGGCCCGGGAAGCGCCGTCGCCGTCGTCGCCGCTCGCGTTCCCCCGGAGGGGCCTGAGGAGAAGCCCAGGCCGCGGGCCTCGCCATCCGCCAGCCCGCGGATAGGCCCAGGAGCGCCTGGCCTGCTTTTGTGTAGGCCCATCTGGACGTGGGAGCACCGCCCCCCTGACGGCCGAGTTCTAGGCCCGCAACCCTGCGGCGGCTACCCTCCTGCGGCGCGGCCCCTCATCCCGGCGACCGCGGCGGTGGTGTGGGCCATGGATTAAGAAGGAGGCGGCGTGGGAGGAGGAAGATGGCGGCTGGCAAGAGCGGTGGCAGCGCTGGGGAGATTACTTTTCTGGAAGGTACGTCTATTTCTGCCCCTGCAGGGGGAGGGATGGGGAAATACAGGAAAGTGTGGCCTCCTGGTCTCCGGATATTCAGTTATTCGCATTGGGTGGGTTTGGGGGGTGGGGGAGGTGGCAGAGGCACCGGGGGGCGGGGGCTGCTGGGGCGATGGCGGGGAGGGAATGTGCTGCGAGCGCGTTGGGTTCGAGTCCGCCGATGCGGGGGGCTTGGCCCGGGCACACATAGCCGAGGGGGCGCAGGTGGATCCAGATACGAGCTGGAATTGGTGGGTGCCCTTTGGAGAGTGCACGGGTTAAGTCTTTGACATTTTGAAATATTTTGGTGATGGCCTAAAGATGAGAGCAGATAGCATTCCGATCTTGTTTGGTGTTCATGGAAAGTTAAAGATTGCTAAGGTCGGGTGAAATTGAGGGGCAGTTAGGTAGTTTTACTGGGGTATGTTTTATATACGTCCTCTGCTATTTCTGTTTCGCAGAGCTTCAGGCTTCCTTTTGCAGCCAGTATTCCGATTAAGTCTGGCCATGTCTGATATTCTTACGAAATGTGTTTTGTTAAAGATATTTTATAAAATAGTTTATCTGAAAGTAGAGAAGGAGATTCACAATGTCAATTTGGGGACGGTCTCCAAAGCTAATGGACAAAGTTTAGGTGGTTCCATTTTTATTCACTTGTGAGGGAAAGTTAAACATTTGCTGTAGGTGGGACTAAGTAGTCTTAAGAAAGGCTGTATGTTATTGTTGGGAATGGTGGTAATGGGTGACAATATTGGTTCTTTGCCCATGTAAGTAAGCCCCCCCCCCCCGAAATACTCGTAAATTCATTGTGGTTGTGGACCAGGAACTTGAATGTTCATCACATTGCTGAATTTGACTATGGGTTCATTGTTTACACTGAATTAAATATAAATTGAGTTCACAAATATGTTTAGAAAAATAAGTCTGCTGGGCAGTGATTGTTAAAAAGGATTAACCACTCTGGATAATTTCACAAAAATAATTTTCATATACATATAAGCAATACTTTTAAAAAATAATTAATTAGAAATGTTTCTGGATAAGAAAGTGTATTTTAATTGTGCTACAGGTATTCTATAAGAGGGTGTAGAGGAGTACATATTGCCTTGCTTACGGTTATTAACAGCACCTGGAACAGTACCTGGACCACAGAGGTCCTGAGTATTACTCTAATGAACCAATTGGGCCTAACAGGGGCAGATAGAGAAAGAAAGCTTAATTTTCTTAATTCTTCCTTGAGTATATAGCAGAGCAAAACCAAACAAAAAAACAAACTTAAAGGTGATGAGAGCTTTATGAGATTCCTAGTAAGAAGATGTGGAAAGCTTCTAAGTTTTTCTGGGTTTGTTTCACATTACCTCCGTTCTACCTCCATTCTTGTTTGGCCAGAATAGATAACCTGTCAGAGACTGAGAGTGGTGCAGCTTGTGTTACGGGTGGTGCTGTGCTGTTGTTTTTTGTTTTGATATTGGAACCTCCAAAGATGGCTTGTTGATGGATACTTATTAATACATTCAGTATGCAGAAGATTGATTGTATTTTTATACTGCAGTAAGTTTTGGACTTCTACCGTCTTCTGATTCAGTTTAAAAATTTTTTTTTTTAAGATTTTATTTATTTATCTGAGAGCATGAGCAAGAGAGCAGTAGCAGGGGGAGCAGCTGAGGGAGAGGGAGAAGCAGACTCCCCGCTGACCAGGGAGCCTGATGTGGGACTTATCCGAAGATGCTGGGAATCATGCTCTGAGCTGAAGGCAGCTGGTGAACTGACTGAGCCAACCAGGCGCCCCTGATTCAGTTCATAATTTTGACTAGATGAACATAGGGAGGATGGAAAGAGCGTTTAAAAAGCCAGCAAATATGAAGCTGATGGATGGTGAATTTCAAACTGTTGCTTTTAGTTGAATCTAACTTAAGGGTCTAGGAATGTACAGTTACAATAAATTTTGAGTTTCACCATACTCCTTTAGCATTCTCTTAAAGAAAGCAGACGGTAACTCGTTACAATATGAGCATAAGAGAAAGCAAGGATTTCAGTTTCTCATATCTGATTTTTATATATTGTACTGAGTCTTTCTAAATAAATGGAATGATGCTAGTATTTTTTGTATTTAATTCTTTTCTTTATACTTTGAATAATAAAATACTTCTCTGTAACTTGCCATACATTTTGTACTATACCATGTTTATGTTTTCAGAATATTTCCCCATAAGCCTTAGGATTTAATATTTAAACATCAATAGAGCATACTTTCCTTACTCTGGTAAATGTACTGAAAAAAACTGAAGTAGATTTTCATTTACTCATCAGGTATTTATTTTTTTTTATTTTTTATTTTTTATTTTTTTTATTTTTTAGAGAGAGAGAGAGAGAGATCACAAGTAGGTAGAGAGGCGGGCAGAGAGAGGGGGAAGCAGACTTCCTGCTAAGCAGAGAGCCTTCATCAGGTATTTATAGCCACCTATTCTGTGCTAGGCATTGTACAAACAACATGGTATTCCCTTATACTGTATTATTTTTCATAATAGCACTTATCATTTGATAAATTTATGTTCTTCAATCGTACTAAAATATGACCTCCATGAAAATAGTGACTTTGTCTTTTCACTGTCATATTTCTTGCACTTGGAACGATTTGTTGTTAATAAAATAAACAAGATGATAGCAGTATGGTGTAGACTGGAAGAAATACACAGAGCAATAAAGGAGTGGAAAAGCCATTTACATAGTATTAAAATCAGGAAAGGCCCTTCTGAGGAGGTGACACCTTAACTATGAGGTATTTCAGAGTATGGCAGAGAGAATGATGCCTGTAAAGTTTTGAGATGATACATGGTTCCATTTATGAAACAAAAAGGAGATCATTATGGCTGAAATGTAGAAAGCAAAGGAGAGAATGCTAAAAAAGAGAGGCAGCAGATCTGTTTGCCAAGGTGATGATTTTTATTTTATTCTAAGAAGTGGGAAGTCATTGAAGAGTTTGGAGCCAAGGAGTGATTTATCTTTTTAAAAATCACTTTGTTCTGTGTACAATGAAGTAGAGAAGAGGAATAATAAAAGCAGGGACATGAGTTAGAATATTGGAGTACTTACTCTAAAATAGAGGGGTTAGAATAGATAAGTAGATAAAAAGTACTAGGAGGGGGCGCCTGGGTGGCTCAGTGGGTTAAAGCCTCTGCCTTCAGCCCAGGTCATGATCCCAGAGTCCTGGGATCAAGCCCTGCATTGGACTCTCTGCTTCTGCTTCTCCCTCTCTCTCTGCCTGCCTCTCTGACTACTTGTGATCTCTGTCTGTCAAATAAATAAATAAAATCTTAAAAAAAAAGTACTAGGAGGTAAAATACCTTTCAGTCATAAAATAATCACAGGTGAAAAGTACAGCATAGGGAATATAGTCAGTAATACTGTATTAATGTTATATGGTAACAGATGGTGACTACCCTTAGAGTAGCGAATAGTGAGTAATTATAGAATTGTTAAATCAATATGTTGTACACCTGATACGAATATAACATTGTGTGTAAAACCATCAGAGGGGCTTAGATTAGAATGGTAGCAGTGGAGATTGGGGAACAGTGGTTAGATTGAAGATATTTTTGGATGTAGAGTTTACAGAACTTCTTGATGGATTGTATTTTGAGAATTTTGGTTGGTGTTGTGGGGTAATTCCATATACTGAAATAGAGTAGACTGGTAGAGGAATGAGAAGTTTATGCCTCTGCTTTGGTCAAATTAAGTTTGAGGTGCCTGTTTGTCCTCCGTGTTCTAAATTGTGTTTTATTTCCTTATAACTAAGTAAAATGTTAATTCTGTTTCCTTTTCTGACTTCATTAGGGAAAAGGAGACCTACTGGCTACTACTGTATTCAATTTTTTTAGTATAGTATCACACTAAAATTGTATGAATTTAGTTAGGCTACAACTTACATTGAACTTCTTTTTCTCTTTGTTTCTTTCTCTTCTATACATGTAAGGTTGTCTTATACCCCTTTTCTACATTTGATAATAGGTTGGCAGTTTTTCTTTTCCTTCATTCATTCAGCAGGTATTTATTGAGCAGCTGCAGTATTGTAGGTACTATGAGAGGCACAGTGATGAAGGGGAAAAAGAAATGGGTTCCATGGGTGAGGAGAGTCAGTGATCAAATAATCACACTTGTAAATGTAAAATTACAACTGTTAGGCATACAACAAAAGGAATTATTTATAATAACAAGAATTTGATCTAATTAGGGCACTTTGAAGGGTAAGTAGGAAAAGGAAAGGTGGGAAGGCAGAGCTTTCCAGGCAGCGGGAATAGAATAGAGGGAGCATGGCATGTTTAAGGAACTACAAGGACAGTTTGATGCTGGCGAAGAGGGTGGTATGAGTAGCATTATCGATTTGCTTCCCAAAAGGTCATTGGCTACCACATGGAAAAGGATGCTTTAGAGAAGAGCAAAGATTATCAACAAGTTCAGTTAGGGCAAAGGTGATAGTAACTAGCTTGTTCTTGTAACTTTTTTTTTTTTTTTTTTTTTAATAATCCTCCCCCTCTTTTTTTTTTTCCTCTGTGGAATTTTTAACAAATCTACACCCTCTCTCATTTGTTCCTTCTTTTTTATATTGCATTTGCATCTAATTTTCTTTCCCTTTGCCTTTTTTTTTTTCTACCAACTAATTGCCTCACCAGTATTTTCTCCCATTTTTTTGGTCTTCCCTTTTGCATGTATGTGTATATGTATACATACATGTGTATATGTATGTAACTACTTTGCTTTCTTTTTCAGTTCAGCTCTATTTTGGACTTTGACCCCTGGCTTGAAAAGCCTGATGCTGAACTTGAGCTGTTGCCCTCTATCTATACCAGCAAAATCTATTATCTTCAAGCGAAGTGTTTCCTATTTCCCCTTAACCATACTTCTGTCTTACATGTAAGTGTAATAACCCAATCAGTTTGTCAGTTTTACTGGGGACTGTAAATACTTCATAGGATCTCTTGAACTAGAGCACAACTTATTCTAAGTGATTGATATTCCTTGAATATGAGCAAGGTCTTTAGTTTCCACCTGCTAAGTGGAACACACCACAGAGTTCTCCATTTATCCCTGCTACTCCTTCTTTTGATAGCACCACTTTTATTAGCACCACGCTCTAACCAACTGAGCTAACCGGCCAGATGATAGCACCACTTTTAGAAACTAATCACACTACCATTCCTTTTTTACTCCTTAAGTAAGAATGTTTATTTCCTGGTTTCCTCCCAGTTGAATTGATTTCGTGTACTCATGTGGGACAGTAGAGTAGAACATCCCTTAGTATGGCATTTTCATTAGAAATGCAATGAGAACATGAACTCTGAAGCCAAAAGGCCAGGATTCAACATTTAGTTCTAACTTACTAGTTGTGTGATCTTGGATAAATTTCTTAACCTCTTTGTGTTTTTACATCTGTGAATCAAGGATAGTAATTATAATTACCTCATAAAGTTGCCATGAACATTAAATGTATTATTATATGTTTGATTCTTAGAATAATTCCAGCATGTAATCCCAAGCACTATGTGTTAATTGGTATTATTATATTGATTTTCTTAGGGAAGAGAAGACTTCCTTTTCTTGCTTTCCTTCTCTTTCATATTGCCTTCATTTTTATTTGAATTCATTTTACTGTTTTTCTTTCAGTTACAACCTTCTCTTTCTGGGTATTAGCTGATTGTTGTGGGGTTTTTAGATTTTTTTTTTTTTTTTTTTACATTTTATTATCTTTTAAGTAATCTAGACACCCAATATGGGGCTTGAACTCGTAACCTGGAGATCAAGAGTTGTGTGCTCTACTGACTGAGCCAGCCAGTTGATCGTCCTTGATGTTGTAGGTTGACTGGTGTAGTCGGAGAGGCAAGAGGGAATGAAATTATATAGTCCACATGTCTGCACTTCCATAAATTGATTGTTTCTGTTGCCATTACTTAACTGTGTTGAATATTTGAGGAAATCAAGACTCGTAGAGGGCTAATGTGACCTAGAAGAAGTCAGTGGGAAAATCGGAACTGGAGCTTGTGATTTGATTTATAGCCTAAACTTCCTTCAGCATTTCCTTCCTTCTTTCCTCTTTCCCTCCCTTTTTTATCCCTTTGCTTCACCCTTTCTTCCTTCTGCCTACTTTTCCTTTGAGAAAGGGGCTGGACAAGAGAAGGAAAAATAATAGGAAATTATCAGTAATTGATGAAGCAGCACTCTAAAATGGTAAAAGCAGAAGTCACAGATCTCTTAAGGCCCAACTTCAGAAATTACCCAGTCACTTCTGCCATATCTGTTGGCAAAACCAGGTCACAGAATCAACCCCAAATCAGTGGGAGGGGAAGTGGACTACCATTCAGTGGGAAAAGTGGCAAAGAATTTGTAATCCTCTTTAATCTACACAGGTACCTTTCCTCTCCCATTTACCTGGGTTTTTTTTGTTTTTTTTTTTTAAGATTTTATTTATTTGTCAAAGAGAGAGGGGAGAGCACAAGCAGCGGGAACAGCAGGCAGAGGGAGAAGCAGGCTCCTGCTGAGCAAGGAACCCTAGGCAGGACATGATCCCAGGACCCTGGGGTCATGACCTGAGCTGAAGGCAGATGCTTGACAGCCACCCAGGTGTCCCTGGTATTTTTTTTTTTTTTTTTTTAATTCTTTCAACAAACTTACAGTATTTCTTAAACTTGAAAATGACAGTTTTACAAGATCCAGAAGTTTCTGATATCTGGGCAGTTTGGGAAGCTACAGAAAGACAGAATGAAGTTGGCCACACAATTTGTAATTTGTTTCACAGATAAAAATAGCAACATAGGGGCGCCTGGGTGGCTCAGTGGGTTGGGCCGCTGCCTTCGGCTCAGGTCATGATCTCGGAGTCCTGGGATCGAGCCCCGCATCGGGCTCTCTGCTCTCTAGGGGAGCCTGCTTCCTCCTCTCTCTCTGCCTGCCTCTCTGCCTACTTGTGATCTCTCTGTCAAATAAATAAATAAAATCTTTAAAAAAAAAATAGCAACATAAACAGTTACTGGTTTGACTTTTCTCTGGTAAGGGGCTGATTGAAGAATTTCTGAATCCAGGTAAGTGGAAGTAAGAAAGGAGGAAGAATGTTGAAACTTTTCTTTCCTTTTTTGTTCATTCAGTGATGTGTGGGTCATGGGAGTTGTTATTGTAATCTTTCTCTTTGTCATTACCTAAACTCTTAGGAAGCATGGTCATATAATTTATATTAAAAATTAAACTAACACTCTATCAATACAAAACACGACAGTCTGTACAAAGTCAAAGACACAATATTAATGAGCACAATTACAACCCTTCTAAGTTGTATATATTGCTAAGAATGATGCAGCGTGGATGGATGGTGATCTCTTACTGTGAACTGCAAATTATGGTTGCCACCATCAGCTAAAACAACAAAGAAGGGCAGCAAGTAAGTACAGAAGGTAGATAAGCTATGCACTATCCATTTGACACTAAAAATGGTGTTGCAACAGCCCCTATTTTTTGGGTTATCTTGGGTTTTGTACTTCACAGAATTTTTTGCATCCAATCACCAAAAATTAGGACCTCTTGTCTCCTGAGGATACTGACTTTCAGTGCTAAAAGTGGGACAGTTCTAGGCAAATGGGGACATGTAGACACTTCACCTTATTCCAAGTTAACAACAATTGCTCTGAGGCCATCTGAAGTTAAAGGTTTGATTAGTAATACAATAAATGATACTCCGATCTTGCCTTTGGAGGTGTTTTGTTTTGTTTTGCTATTTCAAATACATTTCATGTTTGGTTTTTAGTATGGTTGAGTTCCTCCCCCACCAAACACACACATTCACTATATTATAATCTTTGAAATAGAGCAGGGAGAAAAAAAAGCAGTACTGTATCCAGTAAATAGTAAATTCACTTCTTCATTTTTTGCAAAGATTGAAACCATTTTTTAGGACATAAAGAGCTAGAAATTCCTTGGGACTTTTTGTAGACAATGTAGTAACCGTGTTGTCTTTCCTCATTCAAAAATCTGTAAACTTTCTACCCCACAACCTCCTATGTATGAATCTACCACTAAATCTTGAAAACATGGTGAAGATACTACTTTGACTCTGCCTCCATAAAACAGTATCTTCCCTGCCTCTGTAACTCCTATGTTTGGATGAAGTGGAATTCCAGGTGTTTTGTCATTTAATCCTTTCTTTACCCTAGGTTGGTCTCCATTCCCAATTATCATCATAGGGCATTTATCAAAGAATGATTTAGTTTTGTTCTAATAGCAGTTAAGTCTGAGAATATCAGCTTTTCCTTCACAGTTTCAGTACCAACTCTTGAGTCCCCTTTGTCTTCACTATTTACAAGCTTTATCTGTTTCTAAAATTTACCTCCTAATTTAAGCTTACTGTACAATTCTTTCAATTTTTTTCTTGTTGAATTCTGCATTTAATGTTCAGAATTATAAAGTGTCATTGGTCCACTTCCCTGTATACTGCAGCCATCTCTTACTCTGATGATCTTCTCACCTTTCTTTGGAGCAGAAGGAACAGTATGACAATCATTTTTGAGTTGTTCATGTCCTGGCTTTGCAATTTTGTGTACATTAGGCTTGAGATAACTGAGTTTTTAGAATTGTGTTTTCTGTGTTAAGGTAGAACCAACTGCATTACTTTGGGATAAGATACCGCCACTTGATATTTCTGTTCTATAGAAGATCGGGGGCTTTCAGAAACACCAGCAGCACCAGACAGCTGCCTGATAATGACCTTGGACAAAACTAAGTGTATGCTGGCATCCTGCCAAAAGGTCCATAGAAACCCACTGAATGGAATGAAGAAATAGGTAGATAAACCAAGAGAACTTCAAACAGTAGCTGGATCCTGAGGCAAAGGATGTGTGGTTTTGGTGACTCCCAGAGAAGTTTAATTTCGTATCACTCCCAAGAATATAATATTCAGACTTCATCTTGAAGTAGTACTGGATAATCTCTTGGTCTTCTGTGCAAAGTACAAAGGTTTTATAGAGAGAATCACCTCAGCTGGGTGATTTTTCTGCTTCATGTAGCATCTGTGAGTGTTTTTCAGTGGTAGTTTGACTGGTCTGGAGGTTACAAGATGGCTTCGTTCAAATGTCTGACTCTGGTGGGTATCGAAAGATAGGCTTTTGTCTCTCGATGTAGTGTAAAGGCCTGTTCACATGGTCTCTTCGGCAGGGTACTCAGACTTGTAACATAGTTGGTTAGAGCTCCAAGAGACTGCCTTGGAGAATCCTGACAGGTTCTTGAGGAAGACTGGGGCTGTACTGCTATAGAATCACCTGAAATTGCTTTAATTGAGATTTTCTGACATTTGCATTTAATTCCTCTTTATTTATTTATTTTTTATTGCTCTTATATTTCTAAGTTTCAGAAATTCTATCATAGTGATTCTTTTAAAAAATTATCCTATTTTTCATTATTTTTCTTAAAGATTTTTCTGAGAGAGAGAGAGCAACTGCATGTCTGTGAGTGGTGCATGGGGCAGAGGCAGAGGGAGAAACAGACTAGACTCCCTGCTGAGCAAGGAGCCTGATGTAGGACTCAATCCCAGGACTCCTGGAACATGACATGAGCTGAAGGCAGATACTTAACCACCTAAGCCACTAGGTGCCCCTCTTATTTTTCCAACCTTATAGTGATAGTTTAAAAATTATTGGGAAATATTTCCTAAGAATGCTTACTAGACCAAAGAAAACATTACCAGTACAGTTGAAGCTGGGGTGATCCCCATCCTTTTTGCATCCTCCACCTCCAGGGATAACTATTGTCCTTGATTTGGTAGTTATCTTTCTCATGCAGTTCATTGTATTTTACTCTTTTCTCTTTTTTTAAGATTCATTTACTTATTATAAAGAGTATGCATGGGTGAGTGCGGGGAGAGGCTGAGGGAAAGGGAGAGAAAGAATCTCAAGCAGACTCCAGGCTGAGTGTGGAGCCTGATGTGGAGCTCGATCTCACGACCTTGTTATCATGACTGAAACAAAATCTGGAGTCAGACACTTAACTGACTGAGCTACCCAGGCACCCCATGTACTTTTTTATTCTTTATGTATGTATCTCTAGACTCTGTGTGTGTAAATTATTTTGCATGTCTTAGAACATCTTATGAATCACATTCTGTATTTTTCTGCACCTTGCAGAAATTTTTCATTCTTACAGCATTGGTTGAGAGATTAATGTTATGAGAATTATTTTAGTACTTCTATTTTTTTTTTAATTTATTTGACAGAGAGATCATAAGTAGGCAGAGAGGCAGGCAGAGAGAGGGGGGGAAGCAGGCTCCCCACTGAGCAGAGAGTCCGATGTGGGGCTCGATCCCAGGACCTTGAGATCACGACCTGAGCCGAAGGTAGAGGCTTTAACCCACTGAGCTACCCAGGTGCTCCTCTAGTACTTCCATATTCATTGCCATTTAGGATTTCCTAATATGAATATACTACAGTTTATACATCCCTGTTTGTGGAAATTTAGGTTGTATCCATCTTTTTACTATTACATTGCTATATGTGTTTCATATTGCTACTGTGAAATCTTTTAATAGTACTTTTACTTGTGCGTGTCTGTGTGTGTGTGTGTGTGTGTGTGTGTGTGTGTGTCTAGGGCAGAGGTCACCAAACTTTTACTGTAAAAGGCCAGATAGTAAATATTTTACACTTTGCAGTCTGAATTTACCGTGTTGCAGTTACTCAGTGCTGTTATTTTAGCAAGAAGGCAGTCATAGATGAGACATAAGCAAATGAGTATGGCTCTGCCAGTAAAACTTGACAGACACTGAAATTTGAATTTCATATAATTTTCATATGTTATGAAACATATGACTTTTCCCCCCAACCATTTAAAAATGTTAAAGCCATTCTTAGCTCATGGGCCTCATAAAAACAGACGGGAGGCCAGATTTGGCAGGGCCATACTTTGCTGACACATGATCTAGTATATCCCTTAGTGATGGAATTATTAGGTCATGTGCAATTTCAGTTTCATGTAGGTATTGTCAAAATGATCCCCAAATGTTTAGACTAACACTTCTTAAGTTTTCCAGTCTAGGGGTGCCTGGGTGGCTCAGTCAGTTAAGCATCTACCTTTGGTTCAGGTCATGTTGGGCTCCCTGCTCAGCAGGGGTGGTCTGCTTCTCCCTCTCTCTATGCCCCTGCTCAAGGGCAGTCTCTCTCTAATAAATAAAATCTTAAAACATAAAATGTTAATTAAAAAAAGAAGTTTTCTGGGGTGCCTGGGTGGATCATTGGGTTAAGCATCTCCCTTTGGCTCAGGTCATGATCTTAGGGTCCTGGGATCAAGCTCCACATCAGGATCTCTGCTCAGCAGGGAGCCTGCTTCCCCCCCCCCCCCCCCCCCCCTGCTGCTCTGCCTACCTCTGATCTCTCTTTCTCTGTCAAATAAATAAATAAAATCTTAAAAAAAATAAGTTTTCTAGTTTATACACATCATCACCCACTTTATAATGTTTGGTGTTTTACTTTTTGCTAATCTGATGGGATTATCAGATGGTGTTTTTAATTTATAATACTCTGGTTTATAGTGAGATTAAGTATCTTTATTGCTGCATTTAAAAAGCCTATTAATTAATTGTTCATTCAGGATTCAAAAAATATTGAGTGCCAGGGGCGCCTGGGTGGTTCAGTCCTTAAGCCTTCGGCTCAGCTCAGGTCATGATCTGGGATCAAGCCCAGCAATCAAGTTCCCTGCTCAGTGAGGAGCCTGCTTTTCCCTCTCAGCTCTCTGCACTTGTGTTCCTTCTCTCACTCTCTCTCTCTCAAATAAATAAAATCTTTAAAAAAAAAAATATATATATAGGGGTGCCTGGGTGGCTCAGTGGGTTAAGCCGCTGCCTTCGGCTCAGGTCATGATCCCAGGTCCTGGGTTCAAGCTGCACATCGGGCTTTCTGCTCAACAGGGAGCCTGCTTCCTCCTCTCTCTCTGCCTGCCTCTCTGCCTACTTGTGATTTCTCTCTGTCAAATAAATAAATAAAATCTTAAAAAAAAAAATATATATATATATATATATATATATATATATATATATATATATTGAGTGCCCACCTAGAGTTAATCCCTATTCTGTGAGTTTGGGGCACATCAGTAAAGTAAACAAAATACCCCATAAGTTTGTTTTTGTGCTTGTAGGGTTATTTTGTGTTCTGTTCTTATTTGCTCGTTCATATCTTCTATGTATTTTGTTTTTCTTTTGGAGTGTTGGGGTTCATTATATACTCTGGACAGTAAATTGGATTGGTTGAATTATATGAATTGAACATATATCTTATGAAATTATTTTTTAATGAATGAAATAATTTATGAACAGAATTTTTTAATGTACTGTAGTTATTTGTTGTTGTTTTTTCCCCAGTGGCTTGTGCTTCTTGTGATGTAAGACATCCTTTGGTCTTTTGGTCCTTTGTATTATAACTTTTTGTTTTAATAATTACTGTTCTTTAGTTTTTATGAGAGCAGGAGTGCCAGTCAGGTATACAGGTCAGGTTAACAGAATTAGGAAATCTGTTTGTAGTATGTATATTATGTTTTCTTTATATTAAGAGATATTTTAAAGACTTTATTAAATATTTGCAAGTGATATAAAAGATTAATATCAAAAATATACAAAGAACTCCTATAACTCATTAGCAAAAACAATAATCCAATTAAATAATTAAACAATAATCCAATTAAAAGTAGACAAAAGGGGTATCTTGGTGGTGGTTCATTTGGTTAATCATCCAACCTTGATCTCAGCTCAGGTCTTAATCTCAGGGCTGTGAGTTCAGGCACCACTTAAAAAAAAAAAAGAAAGAAAGAAAGAAAGAAAATGGAGAAAATACTTGAATAGATATTTTTCCAAAGAATACCTACAGATGGCCAACAGATACATGAAAAGGTGCTCAACTGTCACTCACCATTCTGTTCATCCTGTCCACTCATCATTCAAAATATATCTGAAGGAAACAGTGTCAGGGGGGAGGTGGGTAAAGATTAAATAGGTGATGGGAATTAGGAATGGACTTGTGATGAGTACTGGGTGTTATATGGAAGTGTGGAATCACTATATTTTACACATGAAACTAATGCTACACTGTATGTAAAAACTTTTTAAAAAACCACTATGTCAAAGAGATAACTGCGCCCACATATTCATAGTAGCATAATTTATAATAGTCAAGACCTAGAAAAAGCCAAAGTGTCCATTGATAGATGAATGGATAAAGAAGTTGTAGTACATCTATATAATGGAATATTATTCATTCATAAAAAATAAGGAAATCTGCAATTTGTGACAACATATATGGACCTTGAGGGCATTATGCTAAATGAGATAAGTCAGACAGAAAGATACTGTATGATCTCACTTATATGTGGAATCTAGAAAAAAGAGATCAGATTTGTGATTATCTGAGGCAGGGAATGAGGTGAAGGGTAGGAGACTTGGAGAAGATGGTCAGAAGGTACAAACTTCCTGTACTGGGGATTTAATGTACAAAATGATGACTATAGTTAACATTCCTGTGCGGCACTTTTAAAAGTTGTTGAGAGTAAATAATCACGGGAAAAATTTCTCATGAGTTTTCATGTGATGAGTTGTCATCACAAGGAAAAGAACTTTTGGCTTTGTGTCTATATGAGGTGATGGATGATAACTGAATTTACTGTGGTGGTAATTTCACAGTACATGTAAGTCAGGTCACTATGCTGCACATCTTGAATTTATACAATGGTATATGCTAATTATATCTCAACAAAACTGCAAAAAAAACAGACTTTTTTCCTAACCATGCAAAATATTTAATTTTTTTAACGCCTTTTTTAAAGGGCAGTTTCAGGTTCACAGGAAAGATGCCAGGAAGATATAAAGATTTTCCGTGTACCTTTTACTTCCACACATGCATAGCCTCCACCTGTATCAACATCTCCCAGGAGAGTGGTATATTTATTACAGTTGGTGAGCCTATATTGACATAGGGGCACCTGGCTGGCTCAGGTGGAAGAGTGTGTGACTCTTGATCTTGAGGTTGTGAGTTTGAGCCCCATGTTCAGTATAGAAATTACTTAAACCTACATTGACATATCATAATCACCCAAGGTCCATATTTACAATGTGATTCACTCTTGCTGTCTTAGAGTTTATGGGTTTGGACAAATGTGTAATGACTTGTATCCATCATCAGCGTACCATATGGAGTATTTTCAGTGCTGTAGAATTCTGTACTCCACCTGTTTTTCCTTCAAATCTGTCTCCCCCAACACATTTTTGGAAATTACTGATCTTTTTACTGTCCCTATAGTTTTGCCTTTTCCAGAATGTCATATAGTTGAAATCATATGGTATGTGGCTTTTTTTTTTTTTTGAAGATTTTATTTTATTTATTTATTTGAAAGAGAGAATGAGAGAGAGAGAGTGGTCAGAGGGGGAGAGGAGAGGGTCAGAGGGAGAAGCAGACTACCCCCTGAGCAGGTAGCCCAATGCAGGACTCGATCCTGGGATTCCAGGATCATGACCTGAGCCAAAGGCAGTTGCATAACTAACTGAGCCACCATAACTGGTGCCCCAGTATGTAGTTTTTTCACATTTGTTTCTTTCCATTAGTATTATGCATATAAGTTTCCTCCATGTCTTTCATGGGTTGATAGCTAATTCCTACTTAGGGAAATAATATTCCATTGTCTGGATGCACATAATTATTCACCTACTGAAGGACATCTTGGTTGCTTCCAAGTTTTGGCAGTTATGATAAAGCTGCTATAAACATTTGTGTGCAGATTTCATTATGGCTGTAAGTTTTTAACTCCTTAAATACCAAGGAGTGCAATTGCTATATGGTAACAGTATATGTAGTTTTGCAAGAAACCACGAAACTACCATTTTGTATTCTCACCTGCAATGAGTGAGAATTCTTATTGTTCCACATCCTCACCAGCAGCTGGTGGTGTCAGTGTTTTCAGAGTTTAGCTAGGTATGTAGTGGTATCTCATTGTTTTAATTTGCATATCCCTGATGACCTGTGATGTGGAGCATCTTTTCATGTGCTTATTTGCCATCTTTATATCTTTGGTGAGGTGTCTGTTAAGATGTTTGGCCCCTTTTTAAAAAATTGAGGAATAGTTGACACAGAGTAGTGAATTAGTTTCAGCTGTACAACATAGTAATTCCACAAGTATATACATTATGCTCACTACGAGTGTAGCTACTATTGGTCACCATACAATGCTATTATGATACTATTGACTATATTCTCTATTCTGTGCCTTTTATTTGAAAAGATTTTTTTACATATTAGAGTGTACGCATGCATGAGCAGGGAGGGGGTATGCCAGGGCAGAGGGAGAAAGTCTTCAGCAGACTCCACTGGATCTCAAGACTCTGAGATCAGGACCTGAGCCAAAACCAAGAGTCAGACGCTTAACCACATGCTTCACGCAGGCACCCCGTGCGGTCCCTTTATCCATGTTATTCATTCTATAATAGGAAGCCTATATCTGCTACTCCCCTTCACCCATTTGCCTATTTTACAACCCTCCTCTCTTTTCCCATTTTGAAAACTAGTTTGTTTTATTACTGACTTTTTTAAAAAGGACTTATTTATTTGAGAGAAAGAGAAAAAGAGCAAGAGCGTGAGTCGGGGGGGGAGGCTCCCTGCTGAGAGGGAGCCAGCCCTATATGGGGCTCAATCCAGGGCCTCCAACCTGAGCCAAAGACAGGCACTTAACCAATTGAGCCACCCAGGCACCCTCTTATTACTGACTTTTAGGAGTTTTTTGTATATTTTGGATATAGTCCTTTATCAGATGTGTCTTCTGCAAATATTTTCTCCCAGTCTGTGGATTGTCTTTTAATTTTCTTGACATTATCTTTTTTAGAGCGCAAGTTCTTTTTTTTTTTTTCTTTTTTAAGTTTAAGTGGTAGTGTGAGTCTACTTTATTTTATTTAAATTTTACTTAGTTACCATACAGTGCAGTATTGGTTTCTGGAGTAGAATTCAGTGATTCATCACTTAACTACAACACTCACAGTGCTCATCACAAGTGTCCTCCCTAATACCCTTCACTCACCTCCCTCCATGAACCCTCAGTTTGTTCTTGAAGAGTCTGTTATGGTTTATTTCCCTTTCTCCCTTCCCCCTCTTCCAGTGTGTTCATCTGATTTCTTTCTTAACTTCCACATATGAGTGAGATCATGGTATTTGTTTTTCTCTGACTGACTTATTTCTCTTAGCATAATGTACTCCAGCTCCATCCACATCATTGCAGATGGCAAAATTGCATTCTTTTTGATGGCTAAGTAATATTCCATTGTATATATACACCACATCTTTGTCCATTCATCAGTCAGTGGACATACAGGCTCTCTCCATAGTTTGGGTATTGTTGATAATGCTGCTATAAAGATCAGGGTGTGTGTACCCCTTTGAATTTGTGTTTTTGTATCCTTAGGGTAAACACCTAGTGCAATTGCTGAGTAGTAGGGTGGTTCTATTTTTAACTGCGTGAGAAACCTCTATACTGTTCTGAGTGGCTGCACCAGTTTACAGTTCCCACCAATAGTGTAAGAGTTTTCCCCCAGAAATTCTTAATTTTAATGAAGTCTTATTTATCAGTTCTTTCCTGGAGTGTCCGTTGGGTGTTGTGTCTAAAAACCATTGTCATACCCAAGGTAATCTAGGTGTTCTCCTGTGTTATCATGTAGGAGTTTTATAGTTTTGTTTGCATTTTACAGTTAGGTGTATGATCAATTTTGAATTTTTTTTTTTTTAAGGATGTAAGGTCAATGTCTAGAGTCTTTTTTTTTTTTTTTTTTTTTTGCATATGGATTTCCAGTTGTTCCAGCACCAATTTTTTAAAAGACTAATTTTTGTTCCATAGTATTGCCTTTGCTCCTTTGTCAAAGGTAAGTTCTTTTATGTTCATGTTGTTCTCTTTTGGGCTCTCTGCTTTTTCCCACTGATTCGTTTGTTCTTTTGCCAACACCATATTGATTTGATTATTGCAGTTTTATAGTAAGATGCAAAGTTGGGTAGTGTCAGTCATCCAGATTTGTTCTTCATAAATACTGTGTTGCCTATTCTGGGCCTTTGGCCTCTGTACATAAACTTTAGAATCTGTTTCTTACTATCTGCAAAATAACTTGCTGAGATTTTGATTGTGGTTGCATTGAATCTATAAATAAAGTTGGGAAGAATTGGTAACTTGACAATATTGAATTGTGCTATCCATGATATTATTTCATTTTTATTTCACTTATTAGAGTTTTGTAGTTTCCCTTATATAGATCTTGTACGTATTTTGTTAGCTTTATAGCTAAGTATTTATGTTTTTGGGCATGCTAATGTAAGTGGCATTGTGTTTTTAATTTCAAATCCTGCTTTTTCATTATTGGTGTATTGGAAAGCAGATGAACTTTTGTATAAACCTTGTATCCTGCAGTCTTAACTATAGTTGCTTATTAGTTGCAGAAGGGTTTTTTGACCTACTGTTTTGGATTTTCTATGTAAGTGATTATATCATCTGTGAGCAAAGAGAGTTTTATTTTTTCCTTCCCAGTCTATATCCCTCCTATTTCTTTTTCTTGTTTTATTGAATTAGCTAGAATTCCTAGTGCAGTGTTGAAAAAGAAAGAGAGTGTCATTTTCCCCTGGTACCTGATCTTAGTGGAAGAGCTTCAATTTCTCACCATTATATATAATGTTAGCTGTAGATTTTTGTAGATATTCTTTATTAAGTTTAGGGAATTCCCAGGTATTCCTAATTTACTGAGGTTTTTTTGTTTTGTTTTGTTTTGTTTTGAAATCATGAATAGGAGTGGAATTTTATCAAGTGATTTTTCTGGGATTCCTGAGTGGCTTGGTTGAGCAATTGCCTTCAGCTCAAGTCATGATCCTGGACTCCCAGGATTGATTCCCGCATCAGGCTCACCTTCCCCCTCACATTCTCTCTCTCATTCTCTCTCTCAAATAAATAAATAAAATCTTATTTTTTAAAGTGCTTTTTTTGCCTCCATTGATGTAATTGTATGACTTTTCTTTTTTTAGCCTATATATGGACTTAATGGATTCCATTAATTGATTTTTGAATATTTAGTCAGCCTTGCAAAGCCGGGACAAATCCCATTTGGTTATCGGGTATAATTCTTATTAAACATTGTTGGATTCAGTTTGTTAATATCTTGCATCTGTGTTCATGAGAGATATTGTTTGTAGTTTTCTTATAATGTCTCTGTCTGGTTTGATAGGGTAATGCTGGTCTCATAGAATGCTTCTATCTTTTGAAAGAGTTAGAGAATTGATACAGTTTCTTCCATAAGTGTTTGATAGAATTCAACAATGAATCCATCTGGGCTTGGTGCTTTGTGTTGTGGAAAGTAATTTTCTAAGATATTATTTGTTTGTCAGAGAGAGAGAGAGAGAGAGAGAGCGCACACACAAGCAAGGGGAGCAGCAGGGAGTGGGAGAAACAGGCTCCCCACTGAGCAAGGAGCCCTAATTGGGGCTCCATCCCAGGACTCTGGGATCATGACCTGAGCTGAAGGCAGATGCTTAACCATCTGAGCCATGCAGGTGCCCCTGTTCCTATAAATTCATCAAAGTGTTTTATGGCCCAGAATGTAGTCTTTGTGATTGTTCCATGTGAGCTTGAGAAAAAATGTGGTTTTTCTGTTGTTGGATGAAGTGATCTGTAGATGTCAGTAATCTGCAGTTGATTGATAGCATTACTGGGGTCACGTGTGTTCTCAACTGATTCTCTGCCACCTGGAACAGTACATTTCCAATACAGGAATGTTACGGTCTCCAGCTGTGATAATGGATTCATCTATTTCTCTTACAGTTTTTTAGTTTTTGCCTCACATAGTTTAACAGTATTGTTAAGTATATACCTGTTAGGGATCGTTATATCTTCTTTTTTTTTTTTTTTTTTAATTTTTTTTTTTTTTTTTTTTTAGAGAGAGAGGGAGAGAGAGCAAGCACAGGCAGACAGAATGGCAGGCAGAGGCAGAGGGAGAAGCAGGCTCCCCGATGAGCAAGGAGCCCGATGTGGGACTCGATCCCAGGACGCTGGGATCATGACCCGAGCCGAAGGCAGCCGCCCAACCAACTGAGCCACCCAGGCGTCCCTGTTATGTCTTCTTTTAAGAATTGACTGTTACTGGGGCGCCTGGGTGGCTCAGTGGGTTGGGCCTCTGCCTTCAGCTCGGGTCATGATCTCAGGGTCCTGGGATCAAGCCCCGCATCGGGCTCTCTGCTCGGCGGTGAGCCTGCTTCCCCCTCTCTGCCTGCCTCTCTGCCTACTTGGGATCTCTCTCTCTCTCTCTGTCAAATAAAAAAAAAAAAAAAAAAGAATTGACTGTTACTATAATGTAGTGCCCATTATCTCTAATAACTTCCCTTGCTTTGACATCTGCTTTGTCTGATACAGTTACTCCTGCTTTCTTTTGATTATTGTTTGTGTGGTATATTTTTCTCCATCTCTTTACTTTTAATCTATATTTGTCTATTTAGTGTCTGTTTAAAATGTGTTTCTTGTAGGTGGCATATGGTTGAGTCTTATTTGATCCACTTGGAGAACCTCCGTCTTTTGATTGGTGCGTCTAAACCATTGATATTCAGAATGATTATTGATAGAGTTGGATTAATGTCTACAGTATTTTAGTGTTTCTATTTGTTGTGAAGTGTTTTTGTTTTGTGAATTATATTTATAATTTTCAAATGTTAACTGTTGCTTTTGGAATAAACTCTACTTGATTATAATACATTACATATTACTGGATTTGATTTGCTGATATTTAATTAGGGTTTTATATCTGTCTCTATGAGAGAGTGGTAATTTTCCTTCCTTGAATGTTGTAGTCGTGTTTGGAATTAGGTATTCTCACTTTGCAAAATGAACTGTAGAATGTTTTTTTTTTTATTTTTTAAATATTCTGGGGAAATAAATTTGTTGCTATTTCTTAGAAGAGCGAAAGAAATTACTAGAGGTTGTATGGTTGGCTCAGTTGTTACAGCATGTGATTTTTTTTTTAAAGATTATATATATTTATTTGACAGGCACAGCGAGAGAGGGAACATAAGAAGGGGGTGTGGGAGGAGAAGTAGGCTTCCCGCTGAGTAGGGAGCCTGATGTGGGACTCAGTCCCAGGCACCCCAGAGCACATGATTCTTGATCTTAAGGTCATGAGTTTAAGTCCCATGTTGGGAGTAGAGTATACTTAAAAACAACAGCAGTAACAGCAGACAACTAAATTATTTCCTGTAAAATCAAAATAACCTTTTTTTTTTTTTATAAGGAAATAGCTATAGAGAGTCCTTTTGGGTCTGAATATTTCTTTATGTAAAGATTTGTAATAATTCAGTTTCTTTTATTGATGCAGCAGTGTTCAGATCTCGTTGTGCCAGTTTGGTAATACTTGTGTACTTGTAGGTATTTAGGTTTGCTTTCTCTAGTCAGCTAATAAGTCAGTTCCTCCCCATCCACCATTTTAATCTTTCATCAATTTAGTTGTATCTCTCATTTACCATTATGTCCTTTCTGGTTTTTTTTTTTTTGTTCTTAAGTATTTCTCCTTTCTCTCCCCTCCCTCTATTACTGTCATATTAGTGAAGGGTATGGAAAAAATGCATTTATTTAATTTGTGATACTTAACTAGGATCCGTCTTCAACCTTTTATCTCTCCTTCCACTCAATTTCGTAAGTGGAATACAGTGGACATAATTTTCTACTCTCATTATTTCTAATGAACCATAGCAGGATATTGAAATATGGTAATACTCTCAAAGACTTTTGAGGATTCAAGTTTTTGTTTCTACTCCCAAGTTGCCCTAAACTCATGTTTTTAAAATTTGTTTGTGTTTTGTAATTTATTTTTTTATTGACAATAATCGCTTTCATGAGGTTATTTTTTCATTTATTCATTTGTAGGTTCTATCTAATCTGCTGTCAGTTAGGAAATCATATGACTAGATTTATTTGAATTGTGTGTATAGGGTCCTAGTTCCTTCAGTGTGTAAATAATGAACATTTCTTGACTTTTTGCTACCTAGTGACTTTTTTGATTAACTTGCCTGACTCATTTGTTGGGTACTAGTTGCTTGTTTATGAGTCTTTATTAGGCTAGTAATTATTATAGTTCATTACCTTTTCTGTCTTGGTAACATAACTTTTCACCTAACCATATTTTTTTTATTTTTAAAAAAGATATTACCTATCTATTTGAGAGAGGGAGCATGTACACAAGTGGCGGGGGGTGGGAGGTAAAGGCAGAGGGGGAGGGGAAGCAAACTCCTGCTGAGCAGGGAGCCTGACCTGGTCCTCTATCCCAGACCTCCAAGATGAGCCAAAGCAGACACTTAACTGAGTCACACGGGTGCCCCCTAGCCATTTTTTTTAAAACCGGGTTCATTTTATGTTTGATTTTTTTTTTTTTTAAAGTCCTTTTGGGGAATAATTTTAAATTCATAGAGAAGTTTCAAAGATGTTATACAGAGTTTCTGTATCCCATTTATGCATCTTTCCGTGGTGTTGACACCTTACATGATCATTGTATGTTTGTCAAAAACTTGGAAATTAATGTGAGTATAATACCATTACCTAAACCAGACTTTATTTGGATTT
Source organism: Enhydra lutris kenyoni (assembly GCF_002288905.1). Taxonomy (NCBI): domain Eukaryota; kingdom Metazoa; phylum Chordata; class Mammalia; order Carnivora; family Mustelidae; genus Enhydra; species Enhydra lutris. The sequence continues at coordinate 42,873,544 of NW_019154101.1, forward strand.
CCCTAGTTGTTTCACTGATGTCCTTTTTTTTTTTTTTTTAAGATTTTATTTATTTAGACAGAGAGATACAAGTAGGCAGAGAGGCAGGCAGAGAGGGGTGGGGGAAGCAGGCTCCCTGCTGAGCAGAGCGTCCAATGCAGGGCTTCATGCCAGGACCCTGAGACCATGACCTGAGCTAAAGGCAGAGGCTTAACCCACTGAGCCACCCAGGCACCCCACTGATGTCCTTTTTCTAATTCCAGGAGCCAATCCAGGATATCACACTGCATTTGGTTGTTACATCTCCTTAGTCTTCTCTGATGTGTACAGTTTCTTAATCTTGTTTTTCATAACCTTGATGGTTTTAAAAGCATACAAGTCAAGTATTTTGTAGACTGTTTTTTAGTTTGAGTTTATCTGATGTTTTCTTGTGATTAAACAGGCATTATGAGTTTTGGGGGAAGAAGAGCACAGGACTGAAATGTCATTTTCATCACATATTAAACAGTATATCCTATGAATAAGACATCACTTTTGATGTTAACCTTAATCATGGCCGAGGTAATGATTGTCCTATTTTTTTCACTGTCAGTTTACTTTTTTCTCCTTTCTGTAGTTAGTTCTTGGAAGTGAGTTAGTAAGTCCAGTATATACTGAAGGGGAAGGGAATTAAGTTTCATATCTTGCGGGAAAGAGTTTGTGCATATATCATTTGGAATTCTTTTTTAAGGAAGATAGGTCTTGGGGCACTGGGTGGCTTAATTGGTTAAGTGTCTGCCTTTGGCTCAGGTTATCATCTTGGGGTCCTGGGATCAAGCCCCACATTGGGCTACCTGCTTGGTGGGGAGTCTGCTTCTCCTCGCTCTCTCTCTCAAATAAATTAAAAAAAAAAAAAAAAACTTAAAAAAAAAAAAGGAAGATAGGTCTTTTATCCCGATTTATTTATTTATTCAATCATTTATGTCAGTATGGATTTGTGAATATTTGTTTTATTTTGGGGGTTATAATCCAGGACTGTTGTTTATTTTTGCTAAAATTGTTTCAGGTTTGTTCACCTGTTTGTTGGGAGGTTCAGTTTGGCTCCTGAAACCTTTTGACATTACCCCATCTTAAAACAACAACAACAACAGCAACTCCTTATTTTCTGGCATACAGAATACTCTGGACAGATCTTGTATTTTCTCTGCTCCATCCCTACGTCAGTTATGTCTTCTAGGAGCCCAGACTCCTTTTATTAGAGAATGGTATTTAGAAATCAAGATCGGGTTAAGTGTGCTTGTTGCCTCTGGGGTGTCACTGTTCTCAGAGGGCAAAGCCTTAGTTTTGTAGACTCCTAACCCATGGTACAAGACATACCTGTATGTGTTCCTTTTATCTATGTGTATGTATATTAAAGAAATATGAGTTCATACTGATAACTCTTACTCTAGTATCATTAGAATGAATAGAGTTCATTGTAGTTTTCTTTGTTGCTTATTTGTAACCTTTTTCTCTGACAGGGAGAAACCTTGCTTCTATTATGTACTCTTTATTATTTGTCCAATTCCAGTATGCATGTAAGGAAGTTTCAGATTTGCTCATGTGATTTGTTCCTTCCTATTTCATTATATTTTTGGTTGTAAACTCATATTCTTTGAAACTTTTTGAGGCTTGTATTGAAATTTTATATTTTTGGGGGGGATTTACATTTGATTCTGTTCATCATGGAGAGGCTTTTTTTTTTTGCCTTTAAAAATAGCTTTTTATTGTGGTAAAATATATGTAACATAAAATTTATAATTTTAATCATTCTTAAGTGTACAATTTTAAGATTGTCATTAAGTATTTCAGTAATGTACAACCATCACCACTACCCATTTCCAGAACTTTTGCATCAACCCAAACAAAAACTGTGTACCAGTTAAGAAATAACTCTCCATTTTCCTCTTTCTCCAGCCTCTGTTACCTTCTGTTCTGCTTTCTGTCTCTGAATTTTCCCATCCTAGATACCTCATTTAAATGGAGTCATGTTGTATTTGTTATGTCTAGTATTTAACTCATTGTAATATTTTCAGGGTTCATCCATGTATCAGAATTTCATTCCTTTATGGCTGAATAATGTTCCTGTGTGTGTGTGTGCATATGTACATGCATACAGTACATTTTATTTATTAATTTGTTTTTTGATGGATATTGGGTTGTTTTTACCTTTGGCTATTTTTAATGTTACTATGAGCGTTGGTGGACAAGCATCAGAGTCCATGCTCTCAGTTATTTTGGGTATGCATCTAGAAGTGGGACTTCTGGATCATAGGTAAATTCTATGTTTAATTTTTTGAGGAATTGCCATACTTTCCATGTTAGCTGCACCAATTTACATTCCCACCAGCAATGCATAGAAGTTCCAGTTTCTCCACATCCTTACCAGTATTTTATGTTTTAAAAAAATAATGGCCATTCAGCCTGGGTGGTTCAGTGGGTTAAGCCTCTGCCTTCAGCTCAGGTCATGATCTCAGGACTCCTGGGATCGAGCCCCACATCGGGTTCTCTGCTCAGCAGGGAGCCTGCTCTACCCCACCCCCCACTGCTCTCTGGCTGCATCTCTGCCTCCTTGTGCGCTCTCTCTCTCTCTCTCTGTCAAATAAGTAAATAAATAAATAAATATTTTTAAAAAATAATGGCTGTTCTAATGGGTGTGAAGTAGTAACTCATTTTAGTTTTAATTTGCATTTCCCTTACATTTAGTGATAATCAGGATCTTGTGAGACTCTTAATTATAGGCTTTTCTGGCCTACATAGGTACAGTTATGAAAATTGTGGTCCCAAACCTGAGTAATTTTGAGCTTATGGTTAGGAATTATTTAACCATGGAGTAAATATACTTTGTCTTCAATTCAACCCCAAAACCCAGGGCATAGACAAGACGTCATTATTATTTCCTCTATTTTCCAGTTTCTTTTTTTCCCCCTTGCTCACCTAGTTGGAAGGTTGCCCTACAGGTCTTCTGGTCTTCAGTCTGACCTCTCATCTTGCTGTCTTCCCAAATCTGATCTTAAAGCCCAAGGCCTAGGACATCAGGGTTTTGGTTTTTGTCGTATGACTCCAAGACAAATGCCAGCTTCAGAACTTCATTTATCTCTCTGAGTACACAACTTCCGGTCGTTTATGGCTTCAGGGGGATTCAGCCATACACTTAAGAATTTTTTAAAACTCATGAGCATGTTTGGTGTTCTGATCTAGAGAGTGCCTGGCCATCAAGTTCACCATATTGTCAATGCAGAAAACCTAGTTTTTCTTCTGTTAAAAGGCTGAGGTGATTGACTGAAGTAAAGAAAAGGCTAGTAGTCTGGATATATGTCTCATAAATAGAGCAGGCTAACTAATGGGCACTAATTTCTAGGATCAGTAATCAAATATGGAGATACTGGGTTGATTTTTATGTATTTCGTACATAATCATGTGCTTCATCCATTTTTATTGTATCTTACTAATTTGGGCTTCTTCTTGGTAACACACTCATGCATATGGACAACTGTTAAATTAGCAAAAACAGATTTTAATGTATTCTTTTTCACTTCGGAGGAAATAAGATGTTTATAAGAAATAGTAAAATAGCAAGACAAGAAAAAATTTAGACTAACCAAAGAGCTTGGGAAATGCTTAATTTTATTTTATATTGAATAGCTCTATGGAATACTTATCTGAGTTTGTTTTTGTTTCAGCTTTGGCTAGATCAGAATCTAAGAGAGATGGAGGTTTTAAAAATAATTGGAGCTTTGATCATGGAGACGAAAGTGAAGGCGATACAGATAAAGAGTAAGAACTCCCCCCCCCCTCAGATATTTTATAAGAATTTCATTAAAAAATGATTTATATTCCATGGAAGTATTTCTAAGAGTATGGTATTTTTTACTTTAAAAAAATGTCTATTATAGTAGCCTCAAGGGAAGAAAATGCCGGGTTTTTTTATTAAATAACCGTGCTGTTATGTTTCTCCGTATTTTGAAATGTGTAAATATGTGCATGTGATACATACAAGCTTACAATTAAAAGTTGACCATTGAGATTTTCAATTAAAGAAATTGGGCTTTTTTGTTTTTAAAGAACATTCTCTTCAGGCAGTGATTTGAAAAGCTACCATTTATCATGAATAAGTGAACTCAGATGAAAGCTCCTGAATTCTGTGTGAAAGTTTATATCCTATAGTATCTTTCTTCATAGTTGTCCCATCCATCTTAGATCACATTACCACCAGAGAAAGCAGAAAAAATATAAATATTAAACACAGATGTTGATCCAGACAGAAATTATTCATTACATTTTGTTAGTGTGCTTGAAATGTCTGCTTTGTAAAATTTAAATGATAGTTTTAATAGAACCTTTTGCATATCATGAAATCTGTATTGCAAAATCACCATTGCTATTATTAGGTGCCTTGATTTATTGATCTGGTTTTCCACTGGCTAGCACTAGTTCAGAGATACACAAGTATATGTTCATTTGTGTGTGTGTGTGTGTGTATATATATATATATATATATATATATGGTTGTGTGTGTGTGTGTGTACATACACACATTTTTATATACACACACACACCCATATACATACACATACACGTTATATATAAATCCATAAAGTTATACCAAAACTATAAGTATTTTTTAAAAAATTGTACACAAGAAGTTATTCAGAGTATATTGGCTGAATACTGTGGGAGCTTCACTTCTGTCTGGGGAAAAGCTCCATTCATAATTACCACTTTTATGTGCCTTCATCTATGAGATACTGAATTGAAGTGAACTTTTAAGGAGAGCTTTGAACTGGTATGTTTCTCAGCTAAAATTGGTATTTTATGGTTGTCTTTCTCTTGTTTTTTTATTTCTATTTTTAACTAAGATAAATTTTTAGTATTTATTTAGTTTCAAAAAATTGGAATTAAATCTGAAATTGAGTAGAAAGCATGTGACCTTTTAAACATTTTTGTAAAATGTTTGGAAGAAAATTTTTAGTATGAAAAAAGTTGGGATATGTATAAACTATAATGGAACAAACATTTTATATTTTTATTTTAAATATTTTTATTTTAATAGGATTTTACTAAAAATAGCTCTGCAGAGTTGTCTTTAGAAGAAGGTATTTTGACTTTCTTTTTAGATTTGTCATGATTATGTAAAAATTTTTATATTTTAAAGTGTTACCTGTTCTGTATATTTCATTTATGAATTACACTCTTTGGCTCATCATTATAAGAGGCTCCTTAGGAGCTTCAGCTTTTTTAATATCTTGAGATTAACATGAGCTATTAATAGATATATCATTCTGGTCTTTTAGAGTCTTAGACCAATCATTCCAAAGCGTTGATATTTTTAAGAGTTGCTGCGGTAACACACTTTTTTTTAACATCATCTAAGGTTTCTTACCATTTTTTTTTATCTGTTTTGTTTCTCTGTTCTTTCCCCCTAATTTTAAATCTAAGACAGAAAGGAAAAATGAGTAATTATATATGAAATCTACATTTAAGGAAACAAAAATTGCATGTTTGTTTATAGCAAGGGTCAGCAAACAATAGGCACATGGACCCAATCTGGGCCACCATTGGATTTTGTTAAGAGTTTTATTGGAATATAGCCACACATATGATCCATGGCTGCTTTTCTACTAAAATAGCAGAGTAGTTGGTATAGAGACTGAATAGCCTAGAAAGCCCAATTTACTCTCTGGCCCTTTATAGAAAAAGTTTGCTGATCCCTGAATTAGGTAGGCAAAGAGTAAAACTTCTGAATTTAATGTATGGGTTGTAATTGTCACTTAAGGTTTTTTTTCCCCCCTTATTTTCTGTGTAGTGAGGCAAATCTACTCAGTGTAGATGAAGATGAGGATTCTGAGACCTCAAAAGGAAAAAAGGCAAGTGTGCTTTTCTGACTTTTTTTGGTTAATATTTTAGGTTATATACTAAAAACTAATGCTTCAAAAGAATACTTTTACATATATATTTATGTTTTTATTTATTTGACAGAGAGAGACAGAGAGAGACAGATCACAAGTAGGCAGAGAGGCAGGCAGAGAGGGAGGGGAAAAGCAGGCTCCCCTCCAAGCAGGGAGCCCAATGCGGGGCTCGATCCTAGGACCCTTGAGATCATGACCCAATCTGAAGGCAGAGGCTCAACCCACTGAGCCACCCAGGTGCCCCTTTTTAAATTTTTCTATTGAAATTCCCAACCACCCACTTTCCCACCCAAGGCTAGTGGTGTTCCCAGTGTCTTGTTTATTCCATCAGATTTTATGCATTACAAAGAAAGTATATTTTTCTTGCCCTACCCTCTTACATTAACATAATTAATAGCGTACTGTACATGATTTTTAATCTTTTTAAAATTAATGTATCTTAGAGACCATCCATAAGCATCCATTTAAACACCCTTGTTATTTTCCATGGGTGTATAGTTTTCCATTGTATGATGTACTGTTCTTGTCCAATACAACAGTACTGAAGGATATTTATGGTGTTGTCCACCGTTTCTTCTCACCCTAAAATAAGTTGAATAAAGTCTCCTTCTATGTGGGTTAACTTGCATATATACAAACATATCTGTAAGAAGAATTCCTGGCAGGAGAGCTGCTGTATCAGGACAGGTACATTTCTAATTTTGTTATACCTGATTTACGCTTTTACCAGCAAATCTGAGTATGCCTGTTTCCCCATATGTTTGTCACAGTGTTATCAACCTTTTGATATTTGTTGGCAAAAATAGTATCTTGGTATAGTCTTAATTTGCATTTCTTTTGTTATGAATAAGTTGACTGTTTTCATATGTGTAGTCTATTTCCTTTTTGATGATTACTGGTTAATATCCTTTGCCTATGTTTCTATTTAGTCTTTTTTTTTTTTTTTTTTTTTAAGATTTTATTTCTTCATTTGACAGAGAGAGACACTGCGAGAGAGGGAACACAAGCAGGGGAAGTGGAAGAGGGAGAAGCAGTCTTCTTGCCGAGCAGGGAGCCCAATGTAGGGAGCCCGATATAGAGGTCGATCCTATGACATGAGCTGAAGGCAGACACTTAACAACTGAGCCACCCAGGTGCCCCTCTGTTTAGTCTTTAGAATATTACTGAGTCAGAGGAATTCTTTTTATATTGAGCCCAGGCACACATTTTCTCACATTTTTGACAGCTCTGAAATCTGTCTAGATGCATCTTATAATAATGGCATGATGTGGTTTAATTAGAAAATTTTTCTTGGGACACCTGGGTGGCTCAGTTGGTTAAGCATCTGTCTTCAGCTCTAGTCATGATCCCAGACTCTTGGGATTTAGTCCCACATGGGGATCCCTGCTCAGTAAGGAGCCTGCTTCTCCCTCTGCCTGTCGCTCCCACCCCCACCCCGCCGCTTGTACTCTTGTGCTCTTGCTCGCTCTCTCTCTGGTAAATAAATAAAATAAAATAAAAAATTTTTTTTTCTTGCACATTAGTATTTACAATGATATGTATCTTACAGTGGTTCCTTAGGTTTGATGAAATACGGTGTTTGGGAGAAATTGGCCCCTTGCTGTGATACTATCAGCTAATATTTTAAACCAGTTTTTTGATTTTTTTTTTTTTTTTTTTTTTTTTACTAATCTTTTGTCTTTGCTTTTGGTGATTATTACCTTTGAGAAAATGTATTTTCTTATGTTGTCGAACTATGTATATATTTTTTCCTTTTATGGCTTCTGGGTTAGAGTCTTTGTTCCTGATGATGTTAACTTAGTTACTTACTTGCTTTGTCCTACTAGATAAATAGTTTCACAATACCAATACAAATATAATTGCTAATAAAGTGATTTAAAAATTTTTTCCTTCTTTTGCTTGTTGGTGTTTGGTGGCACCACCAGGTATATCCTACTAGGAATGTGTATTTAAATTACTTTTTTTTTTTTGTTTTGTTTTTTGGTTTTTTTTTAAGTGAACTTTTATTTATTTATTTATTTATTTATTTATTTATTTATTTTACGTAATCTCTACTGCCAACCTGGAGCTTGAATTCATAACCTTGAGTTTATCTCCTCTGAGCCAGCCAGGCACCTCTAAATTACTGTTTTTAAATCAATTGAAATGATTTAATTTGTTTTATAATTATGCAAAAAATATTTACACGATTCCAAAGTCATATCTATGAAAGTTTTATTCAGAGAAGTCTAGGTTTTGTTTGATTCCTTCTATCCTTTTCTCTTTGACCAAAAAAATTACATTGTTTATAGCCCTTAATTGTTCTTTCCTTTAATTTTTAATGGAATCTACAACTCTTCTCAGAGAAACCATCCACACTGTTTGCTACCTTGATTGTTTTACTTAACAGTATGGTCTGTGGACCACTCCACTAACAAACTATTTAGAAATCTTTATTATCTCTTTTATTGTTAAATAGTACTACAGTGAATGGATGAACAGTAGATAATTACTTGGTTCCCTAGAGATGAGCAGAGGTCTTTCCCAGTCTTTTGCTGTTGTAAGCAGTACTTAAATAAAGCCTCTTGCTTATGTTTTCTCGTACCTTTATGGTATATTTGTGGAATAGATTCCTAGAATTGCAGTTGCCATTTCAGAGGATAAATTTACATGTAATTTTGCTAGTTAGTGCTAAATGCCTCATTCATAGGAATTAGCATTTGCCATTCCCACTGATAATAAATGAGAGTTCCTATGTCTTTGTAATCTTGGGAAGCATGTGGTCAGACTTGAATTTTTACCAATCTGGGATAGCACCCTCTTCACATATTTCCTATACTTACAGTTGAATAATAGTGGGACTTCTAAATTTCTTCTGCCCCCCCAATCTTTGTGGGTTTTTTTTCTTCCACAACATCTCTATTTTGTCATTTAAGGGAAATTACAGAATTTAAAGTTTTTTTCTTACGGGCACCTGGGTGGCTCAGTGGGTTAAAATCTTTGCCTTCGGCTCAGGTCATGATTTCAGGGTCTTGGTATTGAGCCCCGAGTCGGGCTCTCTGCTTGGTGGGGAGCCTGCTTCCTCCTCTCTCACTGCCTGCCTCTCTGTTTACTTGTGATCTCTGTCTGTCAAATAAATAAATAAAATCTTTTTAAAAAAATAAAGTTTTTCTCTTAGTACTCTAAAATTTTTATTAAGTTACATTGAAAAACTATAAGGTTTTTCATATTGCAGTTTTCTTTAGCTTTTTTTTAACATCTTGATTGCTTAGATTGTTGTTGCTTAGGTGTTCTTCAGTCAGATAGAAATACATTGTACTTTGCAGGGAAAAATAAAAGGTGTTTTTTTTTGTTTTTTTTTGTTTTTTTTTTTTAAAGATTTTATTTATTTATTTGTCAGAGAGAGAGAGGGAGAGAGAGCGAGCACAGGCAGACAGAATGGCAGGCAGAGGCAGAGGGAGAAGCAGGCTCCCTGACGAGCAAGGAGCCCGATGTGGGACTCGATCCCAGGACGCTGGGATCATGACCTGAGCCGAAGGCAGCTGCTTAACCAACTGAGCCACCCAGGCGTCCCTAAAAGGTGTTTTTAATTACTAACTTCTGTGACCTTGGTTTTCAATTTACATGTTTTTTTTTTTCTTGAAGATGCCCTTAATTCCAAAAACTGCCTTATACATTTTTAAGGATGTAAGTGTTGATATTTTAAAATAAAACTTAAATGATATTTATGTGTATCTAGTGATCTCTTAAATAATTCTGATTTGCAGCTCAGCATCATCTATTTTAAAAATACATGTACCATCTCCTCTTTGACAGTTGGAAATTTTATACTGTGCCTTTTTCTCCTTAAATTCATATTTTTGTTCAATTTCATATATATATATATATTTGTATATGTATTTTAACTTCATGTCTTTTTATGCAATTGAAAATCTTTTACTTAATCACACTAATAGATACACATGTATTGAAATTTAACATTAAATAACTATCACTACAAGGTTCTAAGTATCTTTTTTACTGGATTGAGTTATCCTTATAATTATTATTAAAGACTTAATCTAAAAATATGTTATAGTTATTTGTAATTATTAAATTTATTATGTAAAATTATATTAGAAATATATTTCTTAAAATGGGTGGTGCTGTTTTCTTTCTTTATTCATTTGGTTCCTATATCCATGAACAAGTGTTATTATTGCTAAATAAGACTTTCAGTAGCAATTTTCTTTCCTTTTTTTTTTTTTTTTTTTTAAGATTTATTTAAGAGAGAGCCCACGTGTGTGAACGAGTATGGGGGCAGCGAAGGGAAAGGGAGAGTCTCAAGCCGACTCCACGCAGAGCCCAGGGCTTGATCTCACAAACCTGAGATCACAGCCTAAGCCAAAACCAAGAGTCAGAAGCTTAGCCAGCTGTGCCATTCAGGCACTTTGCAATTTTCTTAAACTTTTTAAACCAAATGCTGAGAAATTTGGTCATATAATAAATAGATAAGGATAGAGTTTTTCTGTAGCATTATCCTTCAGTTCTTTGCTTTTGAATTAAATGCCAAAAATCACGTAGCAACATAATATTTAAAAGGTAAAAATAATTTGTGGTCCAGTCATTAGAGTCATTGCTCTTCTGAATTTGGGGAAGTATATTAAAAAGGTTTTATCACACTTGACAAGTGACCAATAATTATACTTGCTACTTTTAGATTCCCTTTTTTTTTTTTTTAACTAGATACTGTGAGAAATAATTTAAAAAACTGAAATCTTGTTAACTGCAGGATGCCTCTGCCAATATGATATTTTTTTGTGAACTATTTTGTAATTTTTGTTTTGTGTATTTTTTAAAATGTTGGAACTACATATTTTGTTCATTTACTCTATGGAATATATATATATATGTATATATACATACATATAAAACTTATTTGACAAGGCCAGTCCATGTAGTCCTGCCAATCAGTTAAATTAAGTATACTATTTATCTATAAATCTTTGTTTTCATTTTTCACTGCAAGTATACATGTTAATTTGTATTTTCATGACAAGCATTTCATTTCACTTCAGAATTCTAAGGTAGAAAAATACAACCTTGGTTTTGACCTGAGTTTGTTCCTTGGTTGTAATAAGCCACAGCAGATTTCAATCTTGTTTTAAAAACTTAGGGTTTCGGGAGGTGCCTGGGTGGCTCAGTGGGTTAAAGCCTCTGCCTTCAGCTCAGGTCATTATCTCAGGGTCCTGGGATGGAGCCCCGCGTCAGGCTCTCTGCTTGGTGGGGAGCCTGCTTCTTCCTCTCTCTCTGCCTGCCTCTCTGCCTACTTGAGATCTCTGTCTGTCAAATAAGTAAATAAAATCTTTAAAAACAAAAACAAAAGCAAAAAGAACTTAGGCTTTCGGGATGCCTGGGTGGCTCAGTCGGTTAAGCCGCTGCCTTCAGCTCAGGCCATGATCCCAGGGTTCTGGGATCGAGTTCCGCATCGGGCTCCTTGCTCCACAGGGAACCTGCTTCTTTCTCCCCACCTCTGCCTGCCACTCTGCCTGCTTGTGCGTTCTCTCTCTCTCCCTCTCTCTGACAAATAAATAAACAAATCTTTAAAACAAACAAAAAAAACCTTAGATTTTCTTTGAGTTCTCACTTGATTTTCTCCTTGGAACAATGCTTTTCTTGATTATAATTGGAATAGAATATACAGAGCCAGTAAGTGCAAATTTTTATCACTTTTGTTTTCCATTTTGCAATTAAATTAAGGAAATCTAATAAGCTTGGTCTAGAATATCCAGTTTCTGACCCATGGTTAGAAATACATGTATTTTAAGAGAAATATTTATAAAATGGGGAAAGATATGAAGACCTCCTATTATTTTTTGTGCCAAAAGAGATCCAAGTGTTTCCAGTTGTTCCTTTCAGGAAGTTTTTAGATTCTAATACAATAGGTGAGAATTATGTCTTTCTCTTGTAAAACAGATAAAAGTTTATTGGGAAAGGAGGTACTGTATAATGCCTTTTCTATAGATGGGTTTAAATACACATTCCTAGTAGGATATACCTACCCATCTATAGATGGGTTTCTATAGATGTTTTTTTTTGTTTTTTTTTTTTTTTTAAAGATTTTATTTATTTATTTGAGAGAGAGACAGTGAGAGAGAGCATGAGCGAGGAGAAGGTCAGAGAGAGAAGCAGACTCCCCGCGTAGCCGGGAGCCCGATGCGGGACTCGATCCCGGGACTCCAGGATCATGACCTGAGCCGAAGGCAGTCGTCCAACCAACTGAGCCACCCAGGTGTCCCTATAGATGGGTTTTAAAGTAAATCGGTTTTAAGAAAGTGTAAAAATGGAGATTGAGGATTTAGGAATTGATTCCCTTAGAAAGTTTTTGTATATCCTAAGGGGTTACATATTCTTGGATTTTTAATGGCTTGTAGGTAATATATAGGTCCATATGGATCATTGGTTTAAACTGATACAGTTCCTCTTCTCAAATGAGCATGGAATTAGGAGTAGGTTTTTTCTTGGATTAAAAATGTCTTCGTATTCTTCCCCTTCCCTTTCACAGAATAATCTGTTTACCTTTGGGCTTCTCCAGTTTCCTTGTGTCTCTTTAGATAATAGATACATGTCTTTCATTAGTTCTGGAAAAATTTTAATCATTATAACTGTGGATATTACTTTTCCACATTATTCTTTCCAGAACTTTTGTTAGAATTAATAATAATACCGTTTTTTCATATCCTTTAACTTGTATTTTATATACAAAAGAAAAAAAGGGGGTGCCTGAGTGGCTCAGTCGTTAAGTGTCTGCCTTGGGCTCAGGTCATGATTCCAGGGTCTTAGGATCGAGCCCCACATCGGGCTCCCTGCTCAGCGGGAAGCCTGCTTCTCCCTCTCCCACAGCCCCTGCTTGGGTTTCCTCTCTCGCTGTGTCTCTGTGTCAAATAAATAAATAAAATCTTTAAAAAAAAAAAAAAAGGATAAAGAGTAAAGAACAAAATCATTCCTATACCATATTCTAGGTAATTTCCTCAGCTCTGTCTTGTAATTCACTACGTTTTATCTTTATCTTTGTCTTAATCTGCTATTTAATATTTCCGTTGAATTCGTCTTTTTTCTTTTTAAAAAAATTTTAATTATTTTTTTTAAGTGGGCTCCACACCAAGTCTGGAGTCCCAACATGGTGCTTAAACTGATGACCCTGAGATGAAGACCTGAGTGGAAATCAAGAGTCAGACACTTAACTAACGGAGCCACCCAGGTGCCCCTTAAAAAAAAAGGCGGGAGGCATTTATCATTTGTAGAACTTCTGTTGGTTCTCTTTCAAAATTTTGTTTTTTCCCTAGTTTCTAATTCTATTTATTGTTTCAATATCCATTTTGTTTTTAAGAATTTAAATGTCTTTAATGTACATTTTATGTATCTAATTTAATAGATTCTTGTTTTAATAGATTCTTTTAGGTTATCTTATTTTCTGAAGTTCTTAGGTGCTAAATATCCTGAATACTTGTTTTTTTGTTGTTGTTGTTAAATTGACTTATTTGACGTCTGGTAAGTTTGGGTGGATGGTAACCACATATTGATAATTTTTACACATTTCCACAGTCCCAATGAAATATTTATTCATGCAGCAAAAATACGTATTGATTACAGTGTTCCATATTTTGCTGGCAAGCAAAATAGACAAGTTTCTTTTTCCTATGGAGCTTAAATTCTAGTAACTGAATATACTCATTTGTTACGTAATGAGTAATATAATACAAAGTTGGCAAACTAAGGCTCAGAGGCCAAATCTGGCCTATAGCCTATGGCCTAGGAAACATTTTTAAATGGTTCCCCCAAAGTCAAAAGAATGCTGCATGACTATTACACGAAATATGAATTTTGTTTCATAAATAAAATTTTATTGGAAAATCAGCTGTGTTCATTTGTTTATGTATTGTCTATTACTGCTTTCATGGTACAACACAGATTTGAATTAGTTGCGCAGAGTTGAGTGATTTCAGTAGAGATTGTATGACTACTTGTTATGTGGCCTTCTACAAAAAAGTTTTGCTGATCCTTATCCTGTTGTTTTTACCTTTACCATGTAAAGGCATTCTATGTAGATTGATACCCAGTTAGGAGAAACAGCTTTTTTGGATGGGTAATAAATATTTGAGTTAGTTAGACAGAGAGTATCATATTCTAGGCATGCTTAATATCCATTTCATAGGATGTTGTAAGATAGATGTTTGTTCTCCTGATCTTATGCTTGCATTAGCTAGAAAACTGTCTTAGACTACTGAAGGGGGAGAGGCAAACAGGAAGGAAAATTAAAGTTTTTGGGGAACCTCCAGACTGAATATATTATCTTGAATTTGAGTAGTGGTAGTTCTCTTCTCTGTGAAATAGTCATCCATAAATGAATGGCTTGATTTTTAAAATTTTTTTATGTTATTTCTCCCAGGAATTTGATGTAGATAAGCAAATTGAGAGCACAAATAAAATGAGGGAAAATAAAAATTATTAGGCAGAGAGAAGTAGATTATTAGGGATTTAAAATAATTTATATATTGTATTTTAATTCAGTAGTTATTTTTAAGTGTTCTGCAAGCTAGAATTATGTCCTATAGATCTACACTTGTGTGAAGAGAATCTTTACAACTTTATATCCTATGATTCTTCTGTGGAATAAATTCTCCCCCTACCCCCACCCTTCCCGGAGCTACCTCCTAAGTGTAGCAGTGGTAGGGAACTTTTTCTAAGGTAATTTGATGGTATATTAAGAGATTTTCTTGAGATAAATCATCTCTTAAAAAGCTTAAAGTACTGGTTTTCTGTTGCCAACTGAAGTGTATATAGTTTTTAATAGTAACCTATAGGCAATGGAATTGGGAAATTTAAGAATTTAGTTTATAGATCCTCTTGCTTTAATGGTGGGCTTGTTGGGTTGTTTGTTGCTGTGCCCTAATGCTTTCTCAAAAAAGTTTTGAAAATGTATGGGCATTTAATCAAATATGGTTGAATTAGCTGAGTTATGTACCTGCATATTAGGTATGATAATTTTGGCTTAAACAGTTCTTAATAGGGAAGATTAACTTTCTACATTTATATAAAGGAATATTTAGCACAGTTCCTTTGTTTTTGAGATATTTTGTATCCTAATGATGAATTCTTCTTGAATAACACAGTTTGTCTTAGCTTTTTTTTTTTTTTTTTGGTTAAGCATCCTATTTTTATTTCTCTAAACACTGTAAAAATTCCTCATGCATGGGAAATCATAGGCTTTGGAATCAGACCAGTCTTTAAATGTTTAAAGCCATTTAGCTAGTTTGGACAAGTTACTTTGCTTTTTAAGTTCAATAAATTTTGTAACAGAGGGATAGAATATCAGTAAAGTTTAAATGACTTACGTGCAGAGATTTTGAGAGAAGAGAATTGAAGTGCGAAATTTGAATGTGTTAATCCCATCACTCAGTAGCAGCAAGTAATTGGCCTGATGTTTTAGGTGTGGTTGTTGAATCACAATCTAAAGAACTACTGAAATGTCTAAAATAAGGAGATTGAATATAAAGTAACTTACATAATGCCTATTCATACTAAGTGTTCACTAAATACTAATTTTCATAATTGCCTAGATAGGAGTGGAATTTGCTACTGAGATTCTATTTTAATGTTAAATGCTTTATTACAACATGTGCAAAGATTGAGGGTTTATATTGAAATATAAATATTATATTTGGGAGGCTAGTTGGAATTTTCTGGCCCAGTCAAATCCGCTACACCATGTAGCTCATACATACTTCTGTAAAGTATATCCCTAAGTTCATCCTTCCACACAAAAGTTTAAAGCTGAAACCATCTAAACTAGTTCAGATAATGCTGTTCTCCCCAGCTTGTGCCAGGTTCTCTCTGTATCTAGCCTGTGTTACCTGAGATCAATTTATGATTTCATTTTGTTGTGTGGAACTCACAGTCTGTGGACAGTCTTACTACAGGGACCTCACACATCCTGCCAGATGGTGTTTTATTTATTTATTTTTAAAGATTTTATTTATTTATTTGTCAGAGAAAGAGAGACAGACAGAGAGCACAAGCAGGGGGAGAGGCAGGCAGAGAGAGAAGCAAGCTCCCCATTGAGCCACCCAGGTGTCCAGCCAAATGGTGTTTTAAAACTTCACCCTCTTTGGTAAAATATCTCCTGGAGGATCTTTCTACTCTTCTCCCCAGTCTCATTGTTCCCTAACCCTTTTTCTCTGAGTACATTGGATTTTTTGTTTGTTTGTTTCGGGTCTTTCATGACAAAAGGGCTTTGTTGAAACTGGGGGCTGCTTACTGTTGCTTAGTACTGCTTCCTCAGAGCATGGACAAATAAGTACACAATAGGCATGGGATATATATTTGCTGACTGGCTTATGGCACCAAATGAATGGATATTCCTGCCCCAAAATGATCTGGAAATCAAGTCAAATCAGGAACCATTTGGGGAAGGGTCTTAATTAGGTTCTATAAGCAGTAGAGAATAAAGTTTTTTGAAGCAGATAGGTTGTTTAATCTTTCAAAAGGTACTCTACCAAATTCTGACACCCTACCACTTCACTTTATTAAATGCTAAGGTGAAAGGTTGTTTCTTTAATAGAGACTAATACCAATATGAGATTTTGACAAAGACACCTAGAACTCTCTCAACAATCCGTAGGAAAATTCTGGTTATAAGAAGTATTATGTATAGTTCTTTATTTATAACACATGCAGTCTTTTAAATAGTCTAAATTTTGTATCAAGGCATCAGAGGCTAGGAAGTTGGGTCAAAAGGATTGGACTACCGGTGAAATACGTTCATTCATTTGTGTTTTGATGTTGTGCTGTCTTCTTTATAAGATTCTGAGTAACATAAAAGGTTATATAAAATTCACTGTTGTATTTCATTTGAGAACATCATCAAATCATTTTTGGTTGTATTAGTCAGAATGTCTTCTTTATTAAGCTCTCTCAATGAGAATTTCAAGTATTGTAGTTATGTTACCATTTGCTGTGCATTACTTTATCAATCTTTATTACTTTTATGTCTTTATTTAAATTCAGGTAAGTTAACATATAGTATAGTATTGGTTTCAGGAGTAGAATTTAGTGATCCATCACTTATATATAACACCCAGTGCTCATCCCAGTAAGTGCCCTTCTTAATGCCCATCACCCATTTAGTGCATTTACCCACTCTCCTCCCCCTAGCAACTCTCAGTCTGTTCTCTGTAGCTAAGAGTCTCTTATGGTTTGTCTTCCTCCCTGTTTTTGTTTTTGTTTTTGTTTTAAGATTTTATTTATTTATTTGAAAGAGAGTGAGAGAGAGAGAGCACAAGAAGGGGAGGGTCAGAAGGAAAAGCAGACTCCCCACTGAACAGAGAGCCAGATGGAGGACCTGATCTCAGGACTCCAGGATCATGACCTGGGCCAAAGGCAGTTGCTTAAGCAACTGAGCCACCCAGGTGCCCCGCCCTCTCTGTTTTTATCTTATTTTTCCTTCCCTTCCCCTCTGACTTATTTCACTTAGCATTATGCTCTCTGGCTCCACCCATATCCTTGCAAATGGCAAGATTTCATTGTTTTTTATGGCTGAGGAATATTCCACTGTGTATATATATATATTGCACACACATACACACACACACCACATCTTCTTTATCCATTCATCAGTTGACGGACATTTGGGCTCTTTCCGTAATTTGGCTGTTGTTGATAGTGCTGCTATAAACAGTGGGGTGCATGTGCCCCTTCAAATCAGCATTTTTGTATCCTTTGGTTAAATAGTAGTGCAATTGCTGGGTCATAGGGTAGTTCTATTTTTAACTTTGTGAGTAACCTCCAAACCATTCTCCAGAGTGTGGCATCAGCTTGCATTCCCACCAGCAGTGCAAGAGGGTTCCCCTTTCTCTGCATCCTTGCCAACATCTGTTTCCTGAGTTGTTAATTTTAGCTGTTCTGACAGGTGCGAGGTGATACCTCATTGTGGTTTTGATTTTTACTTCCCTGATGATGAGTGCTAACCATTTTTTTCATGCTTCTGAGATTTTTAACAGGATATGTATCAAAATCATCCAAAGCAGTGGTTCTCCCGTGTTAGTGTACATCAGAATCACCTGGAAGGTTTGATAATAAGATTGCTGGACCCCACTTTCAGAGTTTCTGATTTAGGAGATCTGGAGTGGGGCTGCTAATTTTCATTTTAAGTGTTCCCAAAGGATGCTGGTTCTCTGGTCCGGTGAACCATACTTTGACAACTCTTCATTGATTTAGGGCCTTTTTTTTTTTTTTTTTTTTTTTTTAAATAACATGGGAATAGACCAATGTCATAATGACTGGATAGGCCTAATTTTTATCAGCTGAATGTATCATAATGACATAATAAAAGAATTTATGGGCTTTATTTTAATTAATTAGTTAATTTGAGGGGGGAGACTCAGGGAGACAATCTCTAAGCAGACTCGTGCTGAGCATGGAGCCTGACGTGGGGCTCGATCTCACCATCCATGAGATGATGACCTCAGCCAAAAACATGATTTGGGCCCTTAACCAACTAAGCCATGCAGGAGCCCCAATCTATGAACTTTCTAAGAAAAGATATCTGTATTTCTAATTGAGTGGAACTATTGGTTACTGAATTCCTGCCTATCTGCCCATTTCAGGGCTCAGCGATTTGTGTATGTTTTTGTTAATGCATGAAATAACCCCATGATTACAAGGAAAGTTACTTGGCCTGAAAGACAAGTCTGTTTGATTCCTAAATTGTTATTTCCACAATAATGCTTTATTTCCTATGAAAAAGGTCCCTAAATGCAAAAGTGATTGTATTTTCCTACTAACAGAAATAAAAGAGTATAATAATTCAAGTGTTTTTATCCCCTATGGTTTTTTTTTTTCTGTTATTAGTTGTTTATCTTGGTTTTGATCACACTGTCTAATCTCTTTGAGCCTGCTATGAATGGCAAATATTGCATATGAAAAGTCAGATACTTTGAGGCCTAGAAAATTACCTGTTTCTGGAGGAGATATGTATTTACTTCTGGCTAGTTACTAGGAACATTAGCAAT
Organism: Enhydra lutris kenyoni; assembly: GCF_002288905.1. Classification (NCBI taxonomy): domain Eukaryota; kingdom Metazoa; phylum Chordata; class Mammalia; order Carnivora; family Mustelidae; genus Enhydra; species Enhydra lutris. The sequence continues at coordinate 42,892,478 of NW_019154101.1, forward strand.
CTCTATCTCAGATCATCTTAATTCAGTGGTTCTCCAAGTATGGTCTCTGATTGGCAGTATCAGCATCACTTGGGGACTTGCTAGAATTACAGATTGTTTGGATCACCACAGGCCTAATGAATAAGAATAAACTGTAAAAGGTTGGACACAGCAATTTAACACACCATTCAGGTAATTCTGATTTACACTAAAAATTTGAGAACTGCCTTAATTGAACTGAAGGTTGAGATGATTAGAAGGTGGATTTCAGTCTATACAATGACTGCTATTCATAGGCTGTAATTCTGATCCAAAGTTTGAGGGGTTTATGAGGCCCTTCCTATATGGTGGATCTTCGTCTCCACTTTTTGTCTCTAGCTCTCTGTTGGAAGTTCATTTTAGCCTCTCAGTTGCGTCTTCTGGAATCAATAGGTGCCTCAGGGGAAAATACAAATCTGGGCTCAGAGCTCTGCGGTTCTTGTTCCTATCTTAATTCTTACTTATTCACTACTTCCAGAGCCCTCAGGCATCTCAAACATACATATTTTTTTAATTTGTATTTTGTCTAGCGTTTTTCTAGTTTTCAGAGAGTAGAAGGAAATTGATCTGCATTACTTAATCTACCATTACCAGAAGTGGAGGAGTCTGAAGCCCTTGGCTATAAAAGATTAGGAAGTAAAGCAATGTCTTGAGGAGGAGAAATGATAAGCAGTGTGTCAAAAATAGGTCTTTTTTGGAACTTTGTAATGTAGATATGCCTAAAAATAGGAATGGTATTGACACAATGAACTCTGTACTCAGGAGGACCTTTTTTGTGGGAGCTATTTTTTTAGGGAACTCTGTTAGGTTTCCATGGAGATCAACTGGTGGGGGGAGCCATGTTCCTATCTTCTTATGACTGTATTTTATAAATGAGTAAGAAATAAAATATTAAACTATTGTTTCAAAATCAAGTAGATAATGATTTTTAAAGTGTTTGGGGCAGTTATCACTCAGAACTGAAGATTTTTCTTCTCAATGAGTCTGAAAGCAGCTTTTAAATATCTGGTGAAATGAATGTAATAAAAGTTGGTTTCTTTGTTGAAAAGAACTTCCCAAGAAATGCCCATCCTGTTGTCATACTATGATCCCCCCAAAGTGATTGTTAATGATGTGTGTACATGATCATTTGCAACTATGAAAGTATCAAGACATTTCAGTTTCTGTGTTTGTATAGAAACTTTGACGTTAAGGCCACACTCCTTGTATGAGTTGAAGTGGTAACTTATTGCCATATTTGACTTGTACTTGTCCTACAGATAGCAGCAACAAGGGAAATTTTTTTTTTTTTTTTACTCTTAGGAAAGAGCTATTCTAAGATACTCTACCCTCAAGTCTTTTGTTTTTCTCTTTTAATTATCTCAAATACCTTTGGAGACTTTTAAATGAAAAGGAAATAATACTGTACACATCCATGTTCCTACATATTTGTGTTATTCTTAGGAAAAAAAAAGTATTACAGTTGAATTATTCTTAAATTCATGCCACTGTAATCCCTCTCTCCCATCTATAATAGCTGGTATACATTTTTGTAGCTTTTTTAGTAAGTGGGTTTTCAAACAATCATGTTATGGTGTGTATTGACTCTTAAACATTTATGGATTTTTTTACAGTTAAATCGTCAATCTGAAATTGTTTCTACCAGTTCTGGTGATCCCTGGAAGACATGTGCAAGACGAAACAAGGCTGAAAGTTTAAAACCCTTGAAAGGCAACCCAATTGGACTTAACATGTTGAGCAACAATAAGAAATTGAGGTATAGGCACTTCACTACACATTCCTACAGAAAAGATAAAGTGTTTGACACCAAAAACTAACTACCTTTTTGGCCAGTTGACCCAAACTGTACCTTTTCTTTTCACTTTATTAGCAATGCCAAAAGGTAGAGTTGTTCCAGTGTGTGTATTCTTTGCTTTGAATCCTGGGATTAGGGTTGATTACAGTGATTTCTTGGTTCTGAATAAAAATATTACAGTATTTTTATAAAAATACTGTAATATATATACGTGTGTGTATATATATATAAATATATACAGTAGAATAGGATTTCATAAGATGAACTTGCGCTCACATAATTAGTAAAGTCTTGGTCATAATATTAGAAGTAGAAGGCATTGGAGGGTAGAATGCTCCTATCTCCTCTAGGGGATACTTAATCAGGATTGTCTTAGTAAGGAATTTTTTTTTTTTTTTTTTTTTTTTTTTTTTTTTTTTAGGTATCTTATTCCTCTTCTCTTCTAGATACAACCCACTTTTCCTTTGTGGTACTCATAGGGAACCACTGATATGATTGGGCTCTCATACTTCCCAGAAATAAGTTTGAAAATCACTGTTTCATTTCAATTTTGTCAATTTATAGATAGAAAACTGAGGTACATAAAGGCTAAGTAACTTTGAAGTCAGTGGCAGAGTCAGAAGTAGAATTTGGGACTTCTGACTTTTTTTTTCTTTTACAGCAGTACATTTTGTTTTTATTTTGGCATGTAAGAAAACTTTATAATACTCATGGTTTAAAAGCTTTTTATATGGATAGTCCCTAATAGAGAAGAAGAAAAGAAAATATATCTGAATTAATTTATAAGATATAGTGCAGAACATTCATTTAGGGTTCCTGCTTTCTATTCCAGTGTTCTTCTACTTTGTATCTTTCATGAATTGTATTGGAAACATTTCAGAGACAAATTCAGAGAGTGGAAAACTCCTAATGGACAATTTAATGTGGTCAATTGGGTTGGATTGATATATAAATATATTTAAATATATATATTTTTCTTAGTGTGAAGGTTTTTGTGTGTGTATGTGTGTAGGTTCAGATTTGAAAGGATTTCTTTTGCATATGTTTGTGTAATTTTCCTTAGTTCAAATTATTCTTCGTCTCTTGCATCTGCAGTGAAAATGCACAAAATGCATCAATATGTTCCGGAACTGTAGTTCATGGTAGACGTTTTCAACATGCTAATGCACAGATATCACTAGTAAAAACAGCAGCTCAAAGGTAAGGATTCGAATTGCCTTTGTTTTGTGTGTGTGTGTGTGTGTGTGTGTGTGTGTGTGTACATCCTTTTTAATTGTTTGGCAGATTTTTTTTTTTCTTTTTCCTTTAACCACTTTTTTTTACTTTGTGGAACTTTACTGTGTCTCTCTTGTCTGTAACAAGATATTCCTGTCTCTGAAATAATTCATATTTTAGAACTTTATTATTATATATCTGTTTTTGAATAAATCATATTTGTAAGTAGAGATGTAAATAAGGGCCTTTTTATTGCATTATATTCCAGTTAAATTAATCTGATTTTACAACATTGACTGTACAACATTTGACAAGAAATCTTCAGCTGGTGGTTTAGCTCTGATGAGTAAAACTACAGTTATTAGCTTACTTTCTTTCTAAGATTTATTGGATTTCATAGTACGAAAATAACTCACATTATTAGTTTTAGCTGAGAAAATTTTGGTTTTAGTAGATTTGGTGGTTCTCATTGATCATCAAAGTAATACTTGAACCTTGAAATAATGAAAGTAACAATGGGGAAATCTTACTGCTTTAAGTGTGGGTTTTTCATGACCGTTTTTGAATTATGAAATTTCAGTTGAATTTCAGTTCTGAGCCAATTCTAGTTGACTAAGAAATTCTTAGGATCCAACAATAAAATAATTTTTGCATTATGAATAGTTGTATAAGATATTTTTATAAATAGTAAAATTTAAGGATTTGGTATCTATGCTAAATTCTTCATTTTTTAAAATGTCAATCCAGATTGTTGCTTATTCAGAAAATGTCCTGACTCTTAGAAACCGTTTCTTTATTTGCTATGTACATAGATTTGGTATAGCATAGATTTTTAACTTAAAAACCATAAATCTTTCTCATACTTTAAGCTCTTTCTTTTGCTTAAATATTTTATTATAGATAAAAGATTATAACATTAGATATTGAGAAATTCAACAAGAAAGAAAGAGAACTTATTGCACATACCAAAAAATTTGCTTTTTTACTGTAAAGTACACAAATCAAACTCTAGCTGACATACGGCACAAACATGAGAATAATAAAAGGAGAATAATTAGTGGGGAGGCAAAAAGAAGAGACACTGTTTTTCACACACTGATCACATTGATAGAATCCATTGCTGACAAAGATTTGTCTTTTTTATATTCTGAAAATTGGTCCATCTTGAAATATTATTTATGGTTTATAATCAACTGATATATTCTACAACCAAAATTATTATTGCTTTTGAGCTGATTTATTAGTTTGGAATTATTTGCAGTGTGACCTGTTCTCTCCATCTCTACTTTCATCATTGGTAATTTATAAAACTGATTTCATTCTGGAAATTGGTTTGTGTTTTGTTTTATTCTAGGTCTTGGCACCTGTTACACCTTGCATATGTATTACTGGTATCTGCATAAAAGATCAGATCCTGTTAAGAGGAAATGACATTTACTAGTAAAATATTTCTTAAAAAACAAACAAAACCCTGAATTAGTTTGTATTTAGAGGAAACACTCCTGAGTGAAAATACCTGACAAGAACAACTAGGGGCAGTAAGGAAAACTGAAAAGTCATGTTAGCAGATTCTATTTATGTTTGTCTGTTATTTATAAAATAAACATTCCTTATTCTTGCTACAATGTGTCGTTAAAAATATTTTGACATTCAAAAACAATTCATTGAGAGTTTTTCTAAGTTTCTTCCTTCAAAACCATTGAGTGATTTTATGCTACCTGCCAGGTATAGATGTGGTACAGAGTAGTCAAAGGTGTATATGACGAAGTCCCTGCTTTCAATCTCAAGTTTGACTAGGGTAGAGGATAGAAAGATGAGTAAACAAATAATTACATGGTGAGCACAGTGTAGTAGATACAGTTTGCCTAGTGCTGTTTCAGAGAAGGGAGCTGTGAAGAATTCACAAAGAAGTATTAAAGAAGCTTTTCCGTGAACTAGCTAGAAAAGAACACTCCATGTAGTAGGAATCACATCTTCAAAGGCATGAAGAAAGCCTTCACCTAAGATGGTTACTACCGTTTAAAAAAAAAAAAAAGTTCCTACCAAACCTTTGGTTTTATTTTCTTTATTTTTCCTTTTTTTTAAACCTTTGGTTTTAATTAGTGTAGTTTTGGCAGTTGCCAGGCTTCAGAAGAGGTGAGCACCCTTGTTTTTACAACTCAACTCTTAATTTGAAATTAAAGGAAATGCTACAAGTTGGTAAATCACACAGTCCTCTTGGAGAGAGTGGTATATCTTGTCTTTTAAGAGTAAGTCACACCTGCATTTTGAATAATTTGTAGTTCTTTATTAAGATACGGGAACAAGTACATCACACTTTTTTAATCTGAAGGGAATAAATGAAAATTCTTAAAATACCTGCTTAGATTAGCTACTATTTGGGAGAACATTATGATTTCAGTCTATTTTCTTATTGCTACTACAAATCTTAATATAAATTATATTTAAAAGATAGGTTGTTTATGTACTAATAGTAATGGAGGAGGATAGTCTTAGTATAGAAAGATGGAATGTAGAAATTAAAAAAATCTTTATAACTCTATACCATCTCCACCCCTCACTTCAATGAGACTTGCTAAAAGAGCACATTTACTGGTTTATATTTTATTTACATTTTCACTTTTTTTTTTTTTTTATGAAGGATAGGCGAAAAGACTTATAAGGACCGTAGGGGAAAATGAATGTCTGCAAAAGCATATATAATCCATAAATGGGAAAATGGGCTCCTGGAATAAGCAAGACTTAATTATTAATGAAAAGCATCAGTTTGAAAGAGTTTTTGAAGTCTTAAATCAGGTCATGGATACCAGAATCAATCTCTCTTTTTTCTCCCTTTTTAAAAAAAAATTTAAGAACACTAGTACAGCACTAGTACAAGAATGAAATAGTCCAACAAGAATGTAAGTTGACATTTTTACAAAGTCCTAATTACTAATAATGGCTTCCCTCTCCATTTTTTAAAAGCTTTTCTTAATATGTATGCTCTAGGTCAGGACTTGACAAGAAACACATTGAGGAATCTTATAGAAGCACAGTGACTAATTTAGATATATCATAATAAATGCAATTTCTTCAAGGATAAGAGAAATGAGCATGGGCATATACATATATTTGTTTTGTGTTTTTTGTTTTCTTCCTAACTCCCTTGGTTTATTGGAAAGAAACAAACCTGTTTCTTCTACTGCTACTCTGTCTTCTACCTCTTTCCTTTACTCTATACAGGTGAGTTTATAAAAACAAAAAACAAGAGGCTACTAAATTCTCACTTCTTGGACACAACAGTGTAGAGCTGATAATGGCTTTATTAGGTATTAATGCCTAACTTCCTGGTTTTTTTTTTACTTTTTCTGGAAATAGAGCTCCAGTAGAAATAAATATATAAGTTGGACTGTATTTAAACTTTCATGTTTATAATTTGTTTTATTTACTTTAATGTGGTGGTAATATTCCCTCACTTTTTTGTCATTTATCCAACATAAATTTATTTTATACATTATCCTTGTCCTGTTTTTTTAATCGTAAATGTAAATTTTCAAATATGTTATTCATGTAAGCTTACAACTTTTTACTATTGAAAAACTTTTAAAATAAGAGTTTCTTTCCAGTGTTGCTTATTTAAAACCACATAACCTTTTTTTTTTTTTTTTTTTTTTTTTTTAAATTTACTAGGATTGATGCTTTGTTTGCTTCATGCTATAGGAATATTAGAGTTAATATGGGGACTTGGGGGATTTGTAAACTATGTTTTGCTTATAATTAGTTCTGAATATTTTGCTCATTTTATAGTAAAGAATAATTATAGGATATGAATCTTATTCTAAATTGATGATTTTTCTAATTTTACTCTTGAGTAATTGATACTGATAACTTTTTAGATTTTCCATGAACTGTGAAGGATGGACCTGTTGTACATTGGGTTTTTAATTGGAGGCCATGATTTTAAATCCCAGGCCTTCCCTTGTGTCCAGAAGCATATGCTGCTATATTTAACATATGGCATTATGTTTCAACCTTAAAATAATTAAATAATAATAATTAAAATAACAAAAGTTTCAAGCTTAAAATAATTCTTTTTTTCTTGCTTAGAAGCTAATTATCATACCTGGTAGCAGAATTGGAACCACTAAAAATTTTAAAGCTTTCATTTCAGGAAGTTATATTGTTCTTAGAAGACTGGTTATGTAACTACTCTAAAATAACATATCCTCAAATGGTTGATGGTTAAATAAAGCTCTCAAGAATCTTTCATCTCTTTGTACATCCTTTTTTCTTAAATATGTTTGGATATAAATTTTCTGTATTAACAAAAATTGAAAAACAGTTTACATATCTGACAAGGTTCAAAACTTGGTATATAACGTATATATAATGTGTTTAAAACGAATTAATCACCTTAGAGTTTTGCCTTATTGACCACAGTTACTAAAACTACAATGATACATCAAAAATGAGGTCTTGCCTCTTACACTTGTTTTCTTTTTCATGTTTTAAGCAGTCTGGACCAAAAGGAAAGGTAAGCTTAATATTGATGAAATTAGAGCATGGATATAACAGTAAGATGTCAAGATTATTTTTATGCTTTGAAAAATATCCACTGAATTAGAGTTCATCGTAAAGCTTGTAAATTATTTTAGTAAAAGGAAACATTAATGGCATAACATGATATTTGACTTATGTGGGTAGTGTTTTACCATAATTTTCAATATGGTTATATATTTATGGTGATGTGACTGCTTTCCTTCTAAAAGTAGAACATTTTAATGCCTTAGTGATTAGTGGTTTTTGTTAATAACACTAAAATCTTGTTATATTTTACCAATAATATTTTTGTTTTTACACTTTACTAGATAGAGTTGAGGAGGAAAATGGAATTAGAATACCTTACACATGGAGTTAAAATTCCAGAAATCAGTGTATCCTATTCAGACCCCAAACAGAATTTATGATCACTGTTTGTTCCCTTTGTGATAACATTGGTAGGCACATGTCCTTTAGCAGAAGTGTTGAATGATGTAAATAACAAGGAAACACATTTTTTAAGAGTGCACGTTTCTTTGAGTAGTGAAATGATTATAATTGTTTTAAAGCAAATGTTTGTAAAAATAGCTTCTCTCCTCGGTGTATTATGTAGAAGTTTTTGTGCATGTACATCTTTTTTCTTTTATGAGAATTACAAAAGCTTTTTATGAATCTCGCCACAAAAAACAGGTTAACAGTCCTTGTATTAAACCAATACTTACAATGTCATTGGTGAAGGTCAAAAGAAGGGAAGTAAGTTCTCTAAGTTTGTTTAATTATATAATTTTAACTCCATAATTTTTATAAAGTTGTAGAGAAATCAAAGAGGACAACTTGCAGTGTTTTATAAAATGCTACATATTCCACCTTCCTTAAGGTTCTTTAAGGTTTGGAAATAATAAAGATGGTCCTGTTAGCAAAATTTTTAGGCATATTTTATAATTCTGAAATACTTCACAATTCTTACATGTTTTTAGGTGGATGGGTTGTGCAGATTATTTACTGTCTGCTGGGAAAGAAAAATTATTTTCCCATTGTGTCTGTTTTTCTCTTTGAGTAAAGCATTATTTTCTGTCAGATGTAGGTGACATCTTTTTGACTCGTAAGTGACTACATACATGTTTTTTTTGAAAACCATTAATAAGATTTTTAAAATAAAATTACTGAAGAATGTACATTAAATAACTCTTTATACAGTCAACTCAAAATACCCTTTTGTTTTATATAAATACTTTCCCCGTATGGTATACCAGATAAAATGTATTCTCATATTCTAATATTCTCAAATTAATGTTAAGGTCTTAGATTATTTGGTTTTTCACAATAGCCTTGGAGGATTTATACTGATTTTTTGCACGTTTTGGTTTACACATATTTCTGTAGTGGAAATTTGTTTATTGGTATATTCAGCAAATATTTCATGACTTTATGTGCCAGGCACTATTCTAGGAGCAGACAGAAATCCCTACCCTCTTGGAGCTTAACATTCTTACTGGAATAATTCTGGAATAGGAGTCAGAAGATGTGGAATTGAGTAATCAACAATTCCTGTAGGCACATAACTTACTGTAAATGGGGATGATAATATTTGTCCAATTTTTAAAGATTTGTGAAGAACAAGTGAGATAATTTTGTGACACTGACTTTTATACTGTGAAATTTGAAATTTTTGTAATAGTAACAGATCTTGAAATTCTTTCAGTCTTTTATATTAAGCTTACTGTCAGGGAGTAGATATGAAGCTGTTTATAAAATACCTTATAGTGAATATACCTGGTGCTTTATTCAGCAGTATAGTTATCTTTAGGTTGAATTTAGCCCATTAATCCTTTGGATCCTTACATAAAATTATTTTGTGTTTATCTTTGTCGGACATAGATTAGGTGAAAAGAACTTTTGCATCAATACATTTTACTTTGTGAATTCTTTTCACATAACCCTTTTTGTCTCCTTGTGAACACTAAGTCACATCTTTTTTCTCATCTTTATGGAGAAGATCGTTTATCTTTATCCTTCAATACATGAGAGACTATAAAAACCTCTGTACTAAATGATTTATTTACAAGAGAATGGTTTCTCTAATAAACAAAAACTAGGTAGTTGTGGAAGGTTAATCTTTTCTAGGTTTTTTTCCTACATGTACACTGGGCACAATGGAGTTTAAAACCACACTGTAATAAATAATAAATAGCAATATTAAAATCTAAAGCTTGCAAAAATTCAAAAAATTGCCACCATTTTTATTGTTGTTGTAGGTGACTTTGTCAGTTTGAATGACTCAAATTCTTCTCTGACTCCTAGACAAATTGGTTGTGAATACAGTGTACGTGGTAGTACCAGCAATCTGGAATATTTAAACTGGTATTAGAGCTGTTCTTTTTTTCCTGTGTAGATAAACAATCCATTGACCCATTGTGACACTGAAGCACACAGTGATTTTCAAATTTAAAATTTTTTAAAAATTTTGAAAAGCATGTGTGTATTATAGGGAATTTTGAAACAATAATAAAGTACAAAGATGAATAGAATACAATGAAAGAAAATATATGAAATACTAGGAATGTTTACATAAAGGGTGTGTTTGAAAAGACGAGTATAGAGATTTTATAATTTTCTAAAAGCTCTCAAAATAGAAAATTACATTATTAGGATACCAGTGCATTCCTTTCCAATATTTTTTCCATACTTTTTAATATACCCAACACACATGGAATCGTAGTAAAAATACAGCTGCATATTTTGAATTTTTGCTTAACATTTTGTCCTTTTTTCACTGTCATTAAGTTGACTTCTAAAAATGATTTTTAATGAATGCATAATAGGTTGTCTTGCAGATATACGTAATTTATTTACCCATTAGCTCATTATTGTTATATGTGATACATTCATGAACAACTTCATGTATAAATTTCTAAATGAAGCTCTTAAATCTCTGGTAAAGGATTATTTAGATTAGGTCACAAATGTTTTTAATGCTCTTCAGAAGTACTGCTGAGTTTTACAGAGAGGTGGTACCAATTTATAGTAACATTATAAATTGCTGTCTGAACATAATATGAAAATAAAATTATATTCATATAATACTGTCTTCTTTGGAATTATGAGTGATCTAAAACCTTAGATATAATAAAGTTGAGCAGCAGGATGATAGACTACAAGACTAATAGTGTTAATAATTGTTTCCTTCATTCATCTCTGATCAATTGGAGTGTATAGTGAGAGACTAAAATTTTATTCACAGCAGCAACTAAAATTAAATACCCAGTAATAAAGTTAATAATTTATAAATCCTTTATAAGTGTATCTAAGACTTTGAGGCCTATGTTATGTTTCTGGTTGGTGGTTACCAGTGCTCCTTAAAGTAAATTTAATGGAATTTTAATCAAAATTTCAGTGACTTTGTTGTTATTTTAAATTTGACCAATCAAACCTAAGGTTTATTTAGCAGAGTACAGCCATACTTGAGAACAGCAATAGATTTTTTTTTTAAAAGAAGAATAGAGGAAGAGAAGAACAACTTGTCTTGCCACATAAAACATAGTGTAAAGAAAATAGTGACTGAATATGGAAACCTTAGAAAAAGACCAGGAAGAGTAAACCAACTAGAGAGTCCTGGTATATCCCATTTCCAACCAAGATGTCCAGTCAGTAAATACAAAAAAGTTTGCAGTGTCTTTAAATGACTGAATTATGATCTTTGTACCTTGGCCAAAAAATGAGTATTTTAAGTTTCTGCATGATGGGCAGTAGTGGTTCAGTTTTTGTTAACAATACCATCTTTTTTTTTTTTCAATACCATCTTTTTACAGCAATGTTTGTACAGTTATTTGACCTGATAAATGCACTTTGATTTAGATATACACGTTTATTCATTCCAAGTATTTTTCAAGTGCTTGCTATAGTCTGAGCATAAGGGTACAGTGATGAACAAAACAGACAAGATCCCTGCACTCCTGTGGTTTACCTTTTGATGGGCAAAGACTGATAATGAACAAGTAAGACATGGAATAATAGGTTCTTTAAAAAAAAAAAAAAAACAAATTTTACTTTTTTATTAGAGTGAGTGAGCAAGAATGAGCACAGTGGGAGAGGCGGAGAAAAAGGGAGAAATAGACTCCCTGCTGAGTAGGGTTTGATAAAAGAGTGTCAGTCCCATGCCCCTGGGATCATGACCTGAGCCAAAGACAGTTGCTTAACTGACTGAGCCACCCAGGCACCCTGAAATAATAAGTTCTGTGTAAAGAAGCACAATTGGGTGATGTTATAGAGATTGTCAGTATGGTTTCTTTAGATTGCATTTTCAGAGAAACTTAAAAAAATTTTTTTTTTTTTTTTTTTTAAGATTTTGTTTATTGGGGCACCTGGGTGGCTGAGTCAGTTAAGTGTCTTCCTTCAGCTCTGGTCATGATTTCAGGGTCTTGGGATTGAGCCCCACATTGGGATCCCTGCTTGCCGGGGAGTCAGCTTCTCCCTCTCCCTCTGCCTGTTGCTCTGCCTGCTTGTGTACTCTCTCTCTCTGTCAAATAAAAAAAAAAAAAAAGATTTTACTTACCTATTTGACAGCAAGCAGAGGGAGAAGCAGGCTCCCACACTGTACAGGGAGCCTGACGCAGGGCTGAATCCCAGGCCCCTGGGATGATGACCTGAGCTGAAGGCAGAGGTCTAACCGACTAAGCCACCCAGGTGCCCCTCAGAAACTTTTTACTACAAAGCTAACATTTAACAAGGACTAACTGAACGGTCAGCCATGCCATGATCACATAGATGGCTTTTCCAGATAGGAAAGAGATGGTACTAAGATACTAGTGGAAGAATGACATGTTCAGGGAATATAAAGAACGACCACAGTGGCTGGAGTTTAAAAGGAGAAAATGTTACAAGATGGATTTGGCAAGGTCAGCTAGGACCTAGATCTTAAAGCCTTTGTAAGACTTTATATCAGTATACTCACTTAGAAGCTTTCAGGGCATTTTAGATAGGGAAGTGTTAATACCTGATAAATCTTTGAGAGTTTTTAAAAAACAGTGTTTTGTATATGATTTATAATTTGGTGCAATAAAACCTTAAGTCCGTGGCATTGATTTAAGACTAAGGATGTTCCACTTTCCAAATACTGATGTGCTACAAAGGAAAATCGATAATAGTCTGTGACTAAATATTCAAAACTGTCTCAGCAAAATCTAGGGGTTAGGGAGGTAGAAAGGCAGAAATAAAAGGAATCTTTGGCCCTTCTTCTGGGAGGAGAATTGGAAAGGCAAGAAGTAATAGAATTTGAAAGACCTCAGATCATTGGAGATGCAGTAGGAGATCTTGCTTGAAGAAATGGCTGGAATCTTGATAATGTGATGTTAACAGGAATATGTAATCAGAATAAAGGTTGAGAAGAAAGGTAACTGTTAATTAGGGAAGGAAAACAAGTGAATAATAATTGTGCAACCAGTAACAATAGGGGAAAAGAGAAAACAAATAATAGAATTATATACAACAGACAGTAAAGTAAAAGGAAAGGAAAACATGAGGTCTGTCAGTCTTCACAGTAATTATAGTGAGGTTGAATATATTTAATAAAAGATAAATTGGTTGGATTAAACCCAGTTATACTATGTTGTTTAAAAGAATCAGAGATACAGTAACATTCTGTAAGTTCAAAAAAAAAGCTTGTTTAGTATCACAAAAGATGCAAACAGAAAGCATGAGTATAATTTTAATAAAAAGATGAAATTATGGATTAGTACTAAGTGGGAAAAAAGGAGCATGTTTTGTAATAGGCATAATGTATAAAAGTATAACAATTAAATATATAAAATTTCCTTAAAATACTTAAAATGGAAGAAGTTGTTGGTTAATGCACAGCTGTGGAAGATTTTAAATATAGCTCTTGGAAAATTAGACTGATTTATGAGTTTAACAAGAGTTTGGAATAATGAATTTTAACACTTGAATATTAATACACTTATTTTATAGAAATATACATCTTTTAGATCAGTTAGAGCAATGGAAAGATTAATAAAATGAGCTATCATTAAAATCCACCAGCAGAAAACAAGACAACAAAAACCCAGCACCCAGATCCTGGCTTCTAATACCACTCTCTTAAGAAAAGCAACATGAAGAAATGACTGATTTTGGTTTGGGTTAAGGAAAACACAGAACGAATATGAACTCCCTTAGTGTTAGAAACCAGGTACTCAAAAAACAAAAGAATACTTGCCTCAAAAGCCCATATACTAAAATTTTAACATTACAGAGAAGATTTTCATGGACCTTGTGTAAGGATTACAGGTAGGTTATGAAGCATTCTATATTTCTGTAAATATTGCACTATATATATTTTACCAGAATAAAGGAAAAAATGATGTCATATCCAGGGGACACAGGAACCAACTGAAAGCATTCCCAAAGACCAAAACTAAAACAGTTGGATTATACTAAAATATACAATAAATATCCAGGTGTCATATTTGTAAAAATGATTGAATAAATCATTTATTTACTCAGCAATCCTAGGGTTTTATAAACTACATAAAATGAACTGAAGGAAATGGACAGCTCTTCATTATATAATTCTGAATAATTTGTATAGATACTCCACAGTTAAGGAAGTGAAGTTTAACTACCCCACCCCTTTTGTGTGCTGGACTAACTTATTTACAAATAGGGTGTAGAAAGGGAAAAATAGTAACTCCAGAGTGGAGAAACGCAGCAAACACTACCTTAGCCAAATGATCAAGATAACATCACCAGTGAAATCATACTGATACTATGTACCTCCTGATAAAATGTGATGAGAAGGACACTTGAACTCTGCGATATCCTAACCCTCAATTTTTTTTTTTAAGGTTTAATTTATTTACTTAAGAGAGAGTGTGTGTGTGAATGAGTGCACACAAACAGAGGGGAGAGAAGCAGACTCCTCATTGAGCAGGGAGCCCTTTGTGGGACTTGATCAACCCTGAGATCATTACCCCCAAGCTGAAGGCAGAAGCTTAACCGACTGAGCCACCCAGGTGCCCTCCTTCCCCCAAATTTATAACCTTGGTCTAATAATGAGAAAAACATGAGAGTGACCCAGGTTTAGGGGCATTCTACAAAATAACTGCCGATTCTCTTCCAAAATGCCAAGTTCATGAAAGGTCAGGTAAGACTGGGAGACAGGAGGCTAAAGAAACTATACAACTAAATGCAGTGGATCCTGGGTTGGATTCTGGAACAACAACAAAAAAAAGGATATTAGTGGAACAGCTGGTGAAATTCAGATAAAATTTGGGATTTACTTAATAGTAGTGTACCATTGTTGGGTTTTTTTTGTTTGTTTTTGACATTTATATGATGATGAAGGCGCTAACATTAAAAGAAACTGGATGAGGGATAGAATTCTCAATTGTCTTTTCAAATCTTCTGGATATCTAAAATTATTACAAAATTAAGCTTATTTAAAAGAAAACTTTCAGGGCTGAGGGCTCTCTAGCCCTTAATATGCAGCATTTTGAGGTTATTTGAGCAATTCTGCACAGGAGGAAGAAAGTTTTTCAATTGTTTTATGCTGCTTACAAAGTGTTGGGTCCTTGAGGTGAGGGATTTTTTTGTTAGCTTTTGTTTTTGTTTCAACTTCTACACAAAACACAAACCCTTACAAGCAAAAAAATCCCCACCTTGTAGATAACATGACAGGGAAGTTTCTGTGCTGCTTGGTTAAAAGTGAGAAAGAAATACCCACTGAGAAATCCTATGTTTGAGCTGTTTGGAGTTTGAAATTTTTGTATCTGTAGAGTGATGGAGCCCTCAAGCCAAGAAATTAACATAAAATTTGATTTTTGATAACCTAACAATTTTTTTAAAAAATATATTTTAAAGAATACAAGATAGTTTATGGCTGGAAAGTTTTCAAAAATTTTCTTACCAGTAATACTTTCATCCTGAAATTCTTGTATTTGTGTATTAAATTTGAAGGTATACTTTTATTTCTGTAATTTATTCATTACAAAGAAAAATTAGTTTCCCTGTTTATATAGGGAAATATGTAGCACATATTCATTATGTTGTGGCCATAAGATCTGGAAATGTTGGCCAATATACAGAATAGTTTATTAACCTTGCATTATAATACGTGGTAGTTAAGAATATTATATGATACATCCCGTGTGGTGTTTGTTCCCCCTTAGCAAGGCATGGTTTATTGCACTGTCAGATAGCAAAGAATACAGTGCATTTAATGCAGCATTTTCACCAGTCCATGCATGTGTATGATTGGTTGTGTCAGGTGATTTATGTCAGTTATTAGTGAATAAACCTGTATTTATAGCTTACCCCAGAATAAGTAATCAAGTAGGTTCAAACTAAAAAAATCCAAAATATTGGTATTTTCAGATTTTGTGCCCGTTCTCTGTCAAATAATTATTTTCTGTATTGATAATCCTTAGTATTTAAGAATGTATACTATTTGTGTTAGCCACTATTTTAAAAATAAAGAGTTTTAGGAGTTTACCATGCTAATATCATCATTTGAATTCATTGCCTCTGTTGCATTTTAAAGTTGGTATCTTTATTTTTCCAAACTGAAGAGTTATAAAAATTAGAGATTAAAAAATCAATTGTTTGATTTAAAGACTATATTATATCTTCTTAGTGTGAAAGTATATGAAATACAAAAACATGAGTTTTATTTTAAGTTTAGTATAATTAGCTGAATACCTACTCCTTCATAAGTGCTAGTACTACTACAATCTCAAAGCAAATTCTCATCCTTAAAATTCATATCTTCATGAATCCTAAAATTCTGTCAGGGTAGAAATTGCCCAGTTATTCAAATAATGCTGCTCAATAATCATGAAAATTCTGTTACTCATAGTATTGATGCAGTTTGCCAGCTTTCAGATTCTGGCATTGTTATTTAATAGTTATGTGAATGTGAGTGTAGGCAAGTTAACTAACTGTATTGTACCTCAGTCTCATCTATAAAGTGCTAATAATAATAATATAATTTATAAGGTAATATTGAGAATTAAAGTACTTAATAGATATAAAGCCCTTAGAACAGTACCTGGCACATGATGTTCACGATCTGCTAACTGCTATTACAGATACACTACTGTCAGTACTGCTATTTTCTCCTTGTGTCATTCTCCTATTTTGTTTTTAATTTAGGTGTTTTGACTTTTACAACATAAGAGTATGAAATCTTTCAGGAAAAATTTCTTTAGGATTTTTGTTTACTTAATTATATGCTCTGATCGGTATTGATCACTAGGGTGAATGAATTTATAAATAATAGGTAGCCTCTTTTATTTTTAATTCTCTGGCTAAGTAAAATGGGAATATTTTTAAAAATTTTTTATTTAGGGTGGAAAGGTAGCTATTATAGCTCCATGGTCTGTTGCACTTTTTATAAATCTTTAATAGTTTTATCACATAACTAGCTATAGTTTTTTTTTTATTTACCCCCAAATTAGTGTATATTTGGACTTATGTGCTGTTTTAGAATCTTTCTTTACTAAGGATTATTTTCAAAATCCTGAAAATTGTATATGAAGTCTGACAATATAATGTATTTTTTAAGGTATAATTACATCTCCATAAGGTATTCATAGTATAAGACTAAAATACTTGTTCCAGAATTGCTGGTTTTGAACATAACATTTTTTATACTTATTTTGATATTTTCCTCAAGACTAGTATCTTAATCACCATTTATTCCCTTTAGTCACTTATTTTTTTTTTTAATTCACTGATTTGTTTTTAAACAGCTAAAAGCATTTACAGTAAAATTGGGTATGATTAAGCTGATTTTTTAATTCAGAAAACGTGTGACAATGAAGTATTACATATTCTTTTTTTAATGTGGTTTTTATAAATTGATTATGAAGGCAGTTCCAAAAGAAAACTAAAGTTTTGTGCACCATATAGCTTTGGTGACTACTTTGAAAGGACAATAATTTGGATTCTCTTAGTATTAACTATTTATTTGGAAGTCTGCTTGCTATGGGTTTTGACACATTAAGTCTAAATAAAATGTAGTCACTGTTCTTAGGGACCTTACAGTGTATTAAGCTTTACTATATTTGTATTATATAGTTTTATTATTTTATAGTATCACTTTTTTTATATGGCAAAGAAGTTATGGTTTGCCTTTAGTAAACATATTGTAAGTATTCCCTCAGCCTTTTTGTTTTGAAAATATTTTTTCTGTTAAATCTGTAAATTTCCTTTTTTAGGAAAGAATACCCTCCTCATGTCCAAAAATTTGAAAATAATTCTGTAAGGTTGAGTCGGCCTCAAGGTGTTGGTAAGTGTACAGTTTTACTTGTTAACACCTGTGAAGGGTTTTGAATAGTTGTATGAAAGGCAAAAGAGACACACACTGGTTTTAGAATATTCCCAAGTATTTAGATATATGTAGAAAAGCCTTTCTTATAACTGATTTGAAATCTTACTTTATTGTGACCTAAAATTATCAGGGAATAGTTGCACAATGAGATTACAGTGTGAAATCTTTTTTTTAAATTAGCCTTTTCATTAAATTCAGGGTCCACACATTTACTATAGATGGGTTATAGCTTCAAAATTGTTTTATTGAACTGTATTGTAATCTTGTATGATATAGTCTTAAATGGTTATGATCCTAAAATTTAGAATATATTAGGCAACCACTGAATTAAAAAGAGACCATACCTGATAAATTTTGTTAATAACATATGTTGGAAAATAGTTGTGCATAGAAATTCTTATTTTCATTGAAATAATCTTTTAATATACTCATACTAGTAAAAAAAATAAAGGCAAATAATATTTATGGAAAATATGTCACATCAAATTGATTTTTATTAGCTAGAATAGTGATTCTTAATCTGTGTGTCTTGTTTGTTCCAGGCCTTCTCTTGCTTAAACTGTAGCACTATTGGTTCATTTAAAAAATCTAATAATTTAAACTGGGTTTAATTAACTAATAATTTAAGCTGGTTTTTCCTGGTAGCTAGGAGTTTTTGTTTTTTTGTTTTTTGTTTTATAATCATATAATGTATTTTTATCCCCAGGGGTACAGGTCTGTGAATTGCCAGGTTTACACACTTCACAGCACTCACCATAGCACATACCCTCCGCAATGTCCATAACCCCACCCCCCTCTCCCGACACCCCTCCCTCCAGCAACCCTCAGTTTGTTTTGTGAGATTAAGAGTCACTTATGGTTTGTCTCCCTCCCGATCCCATCTTGTTTGATTTATTCTTTTCCTACCCCCCAGCCCCCCCGCCATTGCATCTCCACTTCCTCATATCAGGGTGATCATATGATAGTTGTCTTTCTCCAATTGACTTATTTCGCTAAGCATAATACCCTCTAGTTCCATCCACATCGTCACAAATGGCAAGATTTCATTTTTTGATGGCTGCATAGTACTCCTTGTATATATATACCACATCTTCTTGAACCATTCATCTGTTGATGGACATCGAGGTTCTTTCCATAGTTTGGCTGTTGTGGACATTGCTGCTGTAAACATTCAGGTGCACGTGCCCCTTCGGATCACTACGTTTCTATCTTTAGGGTAAATACCCAGTAGTGCAATTGCTGGGTCATAGGGTAGCTCTATTTTCAACTTTTTGAGGAACCTCCATGCTGTTTTCCAGAGTGGTTGCACCAGCTTGCATTCCCATCAACAGTATAGGAGAGTTCCCCTCTCTAGGAGTTTGTTTTTTAAAGCACCTATATTCTTTGCTGCTCTGAGTGGAAATCAAATCGTATATTGAACGTATCCCTATTTTATGATAAGAATATTCCAAACTTCATCCTTTCTTAATAACTTGGCAGTTATGAATTTGAATTATTGTACTTGGCACTACATGGTCATGCTCATTAAGTTTGTTAATAGTGACTACCCACTTCAACACTCATTCTGTTATACCTTAAATCCTTTTGGAACTCTACTGGATGCTGAGTCAAATGCTTTATGTTCATTATTTACTTTTACTCTAACTCATTATCCAAGATCCTTTAAGCTTAATTTAACTTTACCTCCATTGTGTACAGAGAAAATAGATGCACAGTGGGATTACACAGCTTGCTCACAGACATGGAGCTGGTATTGCAATGTAGGTCTATTTGATACCAAAGCCCATGCTCGTTACCACTATGCTTTACTGTTTTCTTGCTAGACCAGAAAGAGTTATTTCTAATCCTCAGAGAAGAATTGCACAATAGATACTATCATTCTCATTGCACAAATGCATTTTGGTGATATAAGTGATTTGGCCTATTACAGTTTTAGAGACCAGTCGGCCCCAGGTTTGTTAAAAATAATTTTTTAAATTTATTTGACGAAATTCATTAGGTGAGAATAATCTTTAGATTTTTTAAATTTTGAGATAATTTTTGACTTAGAGAAAAATTGTAGAAATGGTATGGAATACCATTTTTAGTATACCCATTTATCCTTTTACCCATTTACCCTTTACCTACCTTCCCCTATTGTAACATCTTACGTCACAGTAATACATTTATCAAACCTAAGAAATTGGCATTGGTATAACATTCTTAACTGAGCGATTTCACCAGTTTTTCACTAATATTTTTCCTCTAAAATCCAGTTTGGAATCTCATACTACATTATTTGTCATGTCTTAAGTTTCTCTGACAGTTTTGAATAACAATGATCAATTACTTTGTAGAATGCCTCTCAATTTTAATTTATATGATGGTGTCTTATGATTAGACTAAGGCTATGCATTTTGGCAAGACTTCTACAAAAGTGATATGTCTTTAAAACACATCACATCAGGGGTGATGTTGATGTCTGTTTATGTTAACCACCATCTCTTGGAGTTAGATAGTTTCTGCTGGGTTTCTCACTATAAAAGAAAAAATTTTTTTCTTTGTATTTAATAAAGTTACCTTGAGTGAAGATACTCTAAAACTACACAAATACCCTGTTTTTCCTTAAGCTTTCACCCACTCACTTTAGTATCCATTGGTGGATCTTGCTGGTAACTGTTATTACTTGGTATTTATCTAATGGTAGTTTTCTGTTTTCTTCATTTCTTTTACATTTATTAATGGGAATGCTCATGTAGGGAAAAGCTATACCTTCTCTCTTGTTTATTTATACCTTCCACCTCAGATAATATATTTAACTGTATTTAACTCATAAACTTTGTAGCTTTTGTGTCAGGAGGGTACATGTATACTTGAATATAGGTGAATAACAGTGCTATAATAATACTGCATATATTGTTGCATAAAGATTGCTGTTGCGTGAAGATTGCATTTTATTTTAGGATTTCCTTTGGAGATAGTTTTTAAAACATTGACAGTTCAAACTCAGGATTAGTAGTTGCTGCATAGCACCTAGAATAATTTTCTCCTAAAAAGAAATTAACTGTCTTTTTATAGTTCTTAACATATAAGGTGATATTCTCAATTAATTATTTTCCCCCTTTATTTTGCATTTAAGAGACACTTTCAATATGAATTTTGACAAGTTATAGTCATATGTCAGCACTTGGTAGCACTGATAAGCAGCTTTCTGGGATAAAATTAAAGCTTGTAAACAAGTATAATTTTTGGTTAGATCCACATATTCTGTTGCTTCTTTTGTTTGGTGTTCTCTGCATTTTCTCTAAACATAAAGACTGACAATAACTATATAACCATAAATTAAGATTTCTTTTCTGCTCCTGTTCTTTGTATCCACGTCACAGAGAATTGGTAGATGTTGAACATTTAATTATATTCTTAATGTAAATACATTATGATTACAACTTTAATCACCTGATTTATACTATTTAATTCATGTGCAGAAGAAAAATATACCCTTATTCTTAACCAATCTGTATATCTTTCATTAGCATCTTAATATATAACTTCCCAAGTTTTTTCTATGCATATCCCTTCTTTTTTTTTTTTTTTTAAAGCATTCATGCTATATATATGTACTGTTCTATAACTTGCCTTTTGACTTTGTTGTGATATTAAATCTGGTTTCTATACTCTCATTAAAAGATATGGGGCACGTGGGTGGCTCAGTGGGTTAAGGCCTCTGCCTTTGACTCAAGTCATGATCTCAGGGTCCTGGGATCGAGCCCCGCATTGGGCTCTCTGGTTGGTGGGGCGCCTGCTTCCTCCTCTCTTTCTGCCTGCCTCTCTGCCTACTTGTGATCTCCGTCTGTCAAATAAATAAATAAAATCTTAAAAAAAAAAAAAAAAGATAATGGAATATCAGGATGCCTGGGTGGCTCAGTGGGTTGAGTGTCTGCCTTTGGCTCAGGTTATGGTCTCAGGGTCCTGGGATTGAGTCCCGCCATCGAGCTCTCTGCTCATCGGGGAGACTGCTTCCCCTCTCTCTCTGCCTGCCTCTCTGCCTCCTTGTGATCTCTCTCTCTGTCAAATAAGTAAATAAAATCTTTAAAATAAAACAAAAAAAAGATATTAGATATCAGAGGAAAACCAGCATTGGAAACACAATCAAAAGAAGTATAAGAGTCAAATGGATGAGTTTACTTTTGGGGGACTTGTTTACAAGTTAATGTATCCAAGTCTGTGTAATTATTTTTTAATGAATAGTGACCATTGTATTTACATACCATAATTTAGTTTGTTTTCAGTGGTTTGGTAGTATATATATTATGATTAATAACTAGGATATATATCTTGTGTATTGGATCTATTATTTCCTTAGATTAAATCCCTAGTAATAAAGTTATAGGGACATAGTTTATAAGATTTATGATACGTTACTGCCAGATGGCCTTTTTTAAAAGGGTGTGTCAGCTTCCAACAAACAGCATTTGAGTATATCTGTTTTTTCATTCTCCTCCAGCAGCATTAGCTATTATCATTTAGGCATTGCCAGTCTGATAGGGAAATAGTATTTGTTTTTCCACATTTCCTTCATTATTGGTGAGGCATTACAATGGCCATTTGAATTTCTTCTTTTTTTCATGTCTATTGTGGCTTTGCCTGTTTATCACTTATTTAGCATAGCCAAAAGTGATTTTTTCTTTAAGGAGGTTGTAACGAGAACATAATACATGACTAGTTTTATTTGACATTGAAAATCAGTCATGGTGGCAGCTACTTGATGGAGAAAACTAACTGTTCTGGTTTGTCTTTATCTTTTGAAAGACTGTCAAAATAATTTAAAAGCAAATACATAGGAGCACCTGGGTGGCTCAGTCAGTTAAGTGTCATGATCCCAGGGTCCTGGGATTGAGCCCCACATTGGGCTCCTTGCTCAATGGGAAGCCTGTTTCTCCCTCTGCCTTTTGCTCCCTTTGCTTGTGCTCTCTCTCTCTCTCTCTTTCTGTCAAATAAATAAATAAAATCTTTTAAAAAAAATCAGCAAATGTATAACGAGAATAAAGATAGTTGTTTGTGTTCTGTTACTATCCTTGGGGTTTATATTTTCCAGCGTATTAGTCATATCACAACTAAACTGTCAAACAACAAAGTTAAGGACCTTCCTTGCCCCACTTTACCTCTAGCTTCTATTATTAAAATTTTCAAACATCAGAAAAGTTGGAAGACTTTTATGGTAAACACACATGTTGCTACCACATAGATTCTATAATTAACACTTTTCTATGGTTGCTTTATTACATTTATTTGTATATGAATTTATCTTTTCATGCATTTTAGAACAAACTGCAGTTGAGTAAATTGCAGACACCAGTACACTTTACTACTAAACACTTGAGGCATATCATTATTTACAGTTCAATATTTGTTCATAGTTTTCTTCTTTGAAATAAAAATTTACATACAGTGAAATGCACAGATCTTAAGTATACAGTTTAATAAATTTTAGTACACAAACCTTTCTAACTCAAATCCCTGTAAGTACATAATAAGATAGTATCATCACCTCAGAAAGTTCTTTCATCTTCCTTCCCAGTTAGTCTTCATTCCTGCCCTGTCAAAGGTAGTCATTGTTCTGATTTTTCCCTGCATAGACTAATTTTACCTATTCTAGAACTTCATATAAGTGGAATAATACATTATGTACTCTTTTATGTAAGACTTTTTTCATTCAGGATAATTTTGGGGGGATTGATCTGTGTTGTTGCATGCATTTGTAGTTTGTTCGTTTTTAGTATTTCATTATACAAATGTGCCAGTTTGTTTATTCATTCTCCTGATATTAGACCCCTGGGTTGTTTCCAGTTTTTGACTATTATGAATAAAGCTGACATGAACATTTCTTTTTATGGAGGACCTTTTTTTAAATTATATTAAAAATTTATTCTCTGTATTCAACCCGTTAATCACTTGTACTTATGCCATAATAGCTCCCATATGCTCACCTTTTCTGCTTAGCTGGAGATAGCATGGTATGTTAAAAAGATGTTGAGGGACAGCTGGGTAGCTCATTTAGTTAAGCATCTGACTTCAGCTCAAGTCATTATCTCAGGGTCCTGGGATCAAGCCTGTTTTGGGCTCCCTGCCCAGTGGGGAGTCTGCTTCTCCCTTCCCCACAGTCCTCCCCGCCAGCAGGCTCATTCTTTCTCTGTCTCTCTCTCTCTCAAATAAATAAAATATTTTAAAAAATAAAAAATAAATAAAAAGATGTTGAGCTAGAAAATCCAACAGGAAATATCCTAATCTTGGTGTTCCTTATTGTGGTCTTGGGTGAACATTCTGTTTTCTTCTTATCCCACTTTAATACTCATTGTATAGAAACTGCTTCTTATGTCTAAGTCTAACAAAGTAATTTAATTTTCATAGGAGTGATAACTAAAACTTGGCTGCTCTGGGCTAGAGTAGCTTCTCTAAAGATATTAGTTCTCTCAGATATTAGTTGTTCAGAGAAGCTTTCAGTTTCTCTTCTTTGTCTGGAGGCTAAGTCTTTATGTTTCTAGATGTGCGAGTGAATCAGTATTTCTTTGTGGCAAAGTTAAGGCATTTTCAGAGATGACACAATAACAGCATTCTTTTCACCCACGTAATTTCATCTTTTTAAAGTGTGTCATATAGTTCTGTCTTTTGTAATGTGATTCATTAATCCAGTAAACATTTTTCGAGCCCTTATTAGCTTGTGCAGTTTCTAGACACTGGGAAAATACGTGGCTAAAACATGACTTCTGCCTTTCAGAGCTGACTGTATAATGGGATGAAACAGATCAGTACAAATAATAACAGTAAATAAAATGAGGTGCTAATAGAAGTACAGATAAAATACTGTGGAAGCTCCAAATATTGCTTATGCATGCTTAGCGTGAGGCAGACATAGCTTAACAAAGAATAGTTTGAATTTACTTAGATAAATAGGGAGGGCTTTACTTGTGGAGACAGTAGCAATATATGTAAGAGGATGAAAGGAAAAACACTGGAAAAATACATCCCTTTGAAGTACAGTTTGTTTGGAAGACTGGAACATCAGCACAAACATGCTGTGTGAAGAGCTTTGGTTCTGAATTTTTTCCTTAGCTACTAGATTCATTGAGCTATTTTAAGCATTAGAATGATAGTCATTTTTTTTGTTAGATCACTTTGGCAATAGTGGGGAAGGATTTAAACCAAGCTCATTTGGAGTGAGGAAAATCAATTTGGCAAGAGCTAAGTATCTGAAATGTAGTGGCAGTGATGTTCGAGAGGAAGAATGAATTTAAGAGCTGTTAGTAGAATTCCTTGAATGTTAGGAAGGAGGTACAAGGAGAAGTCAACTATTACTTAGATTTCAGCTTTGATGTCCAGGAAAGTAAAGGTGTTTGAACGGCCGAAGGCTGAGAAAGTACAATGCACTTAGTGCAAGTCTATGTGATTATAATAATAAGAATATAGTCTTCTTAACACAGTATTGTATATCAAACTCAAATATTACACAATGTTGATTTCTATGTGCAGATAATCTTCTTATTTAAAAAAATTAAAAGATAGGATATTGAAGATAGGAATATGGAAGTATTTAACAAATTTGGGATTATGCAGGTAGAACATTTTGATTTGTAGATTCATTAACATGTTTTAGAAACATACATTATCTTCTTGCATACTTAAATCTTTACTGATAAAATCAGATTGTAATAAATACTGCCCCGTTTTTGTTGCTCACTTAAAAATTCTAATTATATCCCTAATGAAAATTAAATTTACATTGAAAAGTAATGAGGAAAATCCTTTCGTATTTCTTGAACGTAAAAAACCATTAGTTTAGTTTCCTTCATCTAAACAGTTGTAGCCAGTATTTGAATTAAAATTTTTTCTCATTACTAATTATTATTATTTTTTATTTTAGGGAGGGATGGGCAAAGGGAGAGTTTGTCACAGGGCTCAATTTCACGACCCTGAGATCACGACCTGAGCCAAAACTAGTAAGAGTTGGATGCTTAGCCTACAGAGCCATTCACACGCCCCTTTCATTACTAATCTAAGAAGAATAACTAACTTAGAAAAAATTGTGTGTGTGTGTGTGTGTGTGTGTGTGTGTGTGTGAGAGAGAGAGAGAGAGAGAGAGAGAGAGAGAGGGAGAGAGAGAGAGATTGATTCCGTTGATTGATTCAGTGTGAAAAGTACTTCTGCTGCCTTAGTAACAGAATAGCCTGAGGAGAATATTGGTACTCTTGACAAAAGTGGTCCACAGTGTGTGAGGAGATCTGGTGAGGAATGAAAAGTAGAGTAGAGCTACTAGGACAGGGCTGCAACTTAAAGTTCTGGTTATTCTTTTATTAATAGTATTTTTACTGAAGTATGGTTGACATAAAATATCACTTTAGTTTCAGGTGTACAACATAGTGATTCGACAACTCTGTAAATTATGCTGTGCTCACCACAAGTGTAGCTACCATCTGTCACCATACAACACAGTTATAGTTACATTGACTGTTTCTTATGCTGTGCCTTTTATCCTTGTGATTTATTCATTCCATAACTGGAAGCCTGTATCCCTAGTCCTTTTGACTCATTTTGCCCACCCTTCCCCCTCTTGGCCACCATCAGTTTATGAGTCTGTTTCTGCTGTTTGTTTGTTTGATTGATTTTTTTTAGATTCCACACGTAAGTGAAATTATGAAGTCTTTCTGTTTGATTTATTTTGCTTAGCAATATATCCTCTAGGTCTATATTGTCACTGAATGGCAAAATTTCCTTTTTGTGTGTGTGTATGTGTGTTTTTGTAAACATAGCAGTGGATAAATCATTTCAAATTCAATTTTTAAAAAAAATTCTTTGGGTACGTACCCAGTAGTAGAATTACTGGGTCCTGTGGTATTTCTTCTTTTTAATTTTTTGAGGAACCCCCATACTGTTTTTCATAGGGGCTATAACAGTTTATATTCCCAGTCATAGGGAGCAAGGATTCCCTTTCCTCCACATCCTCATCAACACTTGTTACTTCTTGTCTTTTTGATTAGCCATTCTAACTGGCTCGTGAGGTGCTATCTCATCATGGTTTTGATTTGCATTTTCCTGATTATTAGTAATGTTGATTCATCTTCTCATGTGTCTGTCTTTGGAAAAATGTCTTTTCAGATCCTCTGCTCATTTTTTATTTGGATTATTTGTCTTTTTGATTTTGAGTTGTATGAGTTCTTTATATATTTTGGATATTAATCCCCTATCATATAATATTATTTGCAGATATCTTCTTCTTCTGTTCGGTAGGTTTCTTTTTCATTTTGTTGATGGTTTCATTTTCTGTGCACAAGCTTTTATAGTCCTGGGGTACCTGGGTGGCTCAGTGGGTTGAGAGTTTGCCTTCAGCTCAGGTCTTGATTCCATGGTCCTGGGATCAAGCCCTGCATTGGGCTCCCTGCTCAGTGAGGAACCTGCTTCTCCCATTCCTTCTGCCCCTCCCTGTTTGCACTTGCTCTCACACATTTTCTCTCTCGCTCTCAATAAATAATAAAAATAAAATCTTAAAAAAAAAAAGAAGTCCCCTTAACATTTCTTATAAGGTAGTTTAGTGATGATGAACTTCTTTAACTTGTGTTTGGGAAACTCTTTAGCTCTCCTTTAATTCTGAACATGTAGCTTGCCTAGTAAAGTATTCTTGGTTGTGGGTTTTTCCCTTTCATCACTTTGAATATAATCATACTACTCTCTTCTGGTCAGCAAAGTTTCTGCTGAAAAATCAGCTGGTAGCCTTAATGTGGTTTCCTTCTTATGTAACTATTTGTTTTTTCTCCTGCTGTTTTTAAGATTTTCACTTTATCTTTAATCTTTGAGATTTTATTATGTGTTTTGGTATGGACCTCTCTGGCTTCAACTTGTTTGGGGTTCTCTCTCTCTGCTTCTATACCTGGATATCTGTTTCCTTCCCCAAGTTAGGGAGGTTTTCAGTCGTTATTTCTTTAATTAAATTATCTGCCCCTTTTTTTTCCTTCCTTGGGACCCCTATAATATGAATGTTAATTATACTTGATGTTAATATAATTGATGTTGTCCCAGAGGTTTCTTAACCTGTCCTTTTTGTTTGTTTGTTTGCTTTACTGTTCAGCTTGGGTAGTTTGCATTACCATATCTTCCAGATTGTTCATCTATTCTCCTGCATTCTCTAATCTGATGTTGATTCCCTCTAATGTATTTTTAATTTCGGCAGTTGTATTCTTCAGCTCTGATTGGCTCTTTTTAAATTTTTTATCTCTATGTCAGAGTTGTTGTTTTGTTCATCTGGTCTTCTTTCATGTCCAGTGAGCCTCTTTATGACCACTACTTTGAATTCTTCATTGGGCAAATTATGTATCTCCATTTCATTTAGTTCTTTTTCTGAGGTTTTGTCTTACTCCTTTTGTTTGGAACATATCTCACTGTGTTCTCATTTTTCTGACTCTCTGTTTGTTTCTTTGTATTGGGTAGGTCACCTACTTCTGATCTTGAAAGCAGTGGTATTATATAGAAGGCATCCTATGAGGTTGGGTAGCACATTAACCCCAGTCACTAGAAACAGGTCCTCCAGGGGTATCCCCTGTATAGGTTGTGTGTATACCTTCCTGTTGTGACAAAGCCCTGACTTTTGTGGGTATACTGGTGAGCAGGGCTGGCTGAGAGATCTGGCTGTGGCTGTGGTGGCCTTGCTGATGGGTAGGGTTAGCTCTTGGCACACCTGGCTGAGAGGTACAGCTGTAGCTGCTGTGTGAGTCTGCTTGTAGGAGAGGCACTGTCCCTGAGGGGTTGCTCACTGGGTGGGGTGTTGTGGGAGGTGCTTTGGAGGCACACATGGGGTTTGGCTGCTTGAGTCAGGGTGGATCCACAGGCAAATGCTGGGGAGGAGTAAGCAGTCCACTATAGTAAGATAGATAGATAGTATTATAACTGGCATCTCCAAGTGTCTGGTCAGCTAGACTGAAGCGCAAGAAAAAAGGTGCTTCCCAGTATTTTTATTCTTGGAGAAACCTCCTATATATCCCTGTTCCTTCCATACCTGCCCTAAACTTAGTCGGTGAATCTCTTTCATGTATAACCCAGGTACTTTTCAAAGTGCTAAGTGATATAATGCACTAGCTCTTTAAGAGCAGAGTCTTTTTTCCTTATAGTCCACCAGCTTTCGCAGAGTTAAGGCCTACTGATTTTCAAAGCTCTTGGAGTTAATCCTTGATGATTTTCAAAGCTAGGTGTTATGGTGGCTTGTCTTCTTGGTTGGATTCCCAGAGTTAGGGTGCCTAACTTGATCCCCTCACTCCTCAATGAGAACTAATATCCATCCCACTTTGGGGTTGCCTGCGGGGGATTTTGTTCCAGACTGCACCGCTGGCCCTCATACCCTTCCTTTTCAATGTGCCTTTTCCTTTATTTTTTTTTTAACTGTGGAAGATCTGTTCTGGTAATCTTAAGGTCGTTTTCAGAGTGAGTTGTATTGTATGTAGTTGTTGCCTTGGTGCCTGAGGGAGGAAGTGAGTTCCAGATCCTCTAACTCAGCCATCTCTCCCTCCTTCCAAGTTTTGGTTACTCCTTATTATATACATTGTGAAACATTAATTTATTTTAACCAAAACGTAAGAATTTTACAATATAAATTAGCATTGTTTATAAGCAAAGATCATGAGGAATTTATTAAATTTCATTTCAGTACTTCTGTTTTTTCCTCCTTCCTTTAGATCGTGTAATGAAGAAAGCTGAAGAGTCTGAATCACACCTGGAGTCTGAAATTAAAAGGAAGGTACCACAGAAACGTCACAGTAGCACATATCAGTCTCCACCTGCTCTGTCTCCTGCTTCAAAAAAATGTTTAACTGATTTAGAGGTGGGTGGAGAAATTACTCTTTGTTGTTAATCAGTTGATATTTTTATCAATACTATTTTTAGTACTTACTAAATTCTAGGTGATCTTTTCTTAACAGGACTAGAAAAGACCTAGAAAAGTTATTTAAGCAAACTTTTCTGCCTTCGTTATGTCATTTTTTTTCACTATCCAAAATGTAGAATACCTGTCTTCTGAAAACAATTGATCATTGCCTTCCTGCAACATACTCCAAATAATAGCTCTCAACCAGAAATATTTGGAAATAATTTAAAATTTACAAAAAATTGAAGAAATAACAAAAAGACTGTCCATATATTCTTCTACTAGATTCTCCAGTTTTCCACATCTGATATATTGCTTTCCCTGCCTTCCTTCCCCCTTACCTCTGTGGTGTGGTGTGGTGTGGTGTGGTGTGGTGTGGTGTGGTATGGTGTGATATGGTGAGGTGTGGTGTGGTGTGTGTGTGTGTATGTTTCTGCACCATTTGAGTATAAGTAACAGACATGATGCCCATTTAACACTTAATACTTTAGTGCATGTTTCCTTAAAAAAGCCAGGGGGTAGAGAGGAGGCATTTTCTTACATAATCGTAGTGCAACTGTCAAAATTTTTAAATTAACATGGATCCAAAATTACTGTCTTATCCACAAACCCCATTCAAATTTCACCTAATTAATGTCCTTTATCAGAACAGGATCTGGTTCAGAATTGTGTTATATTTAATTGTATGATCTTTAGTCTTCCTTAATCTGGAATAATTCCTTAGTCTTTCCATGTCTTTCATCACCTTGATATTGTGGAAAATATGATGTTTCTTCATGATTTCTTCATCCATTTTTCAGGAATTCTCTGAAGTGATTCTGTAATCTTACCATTACATCGTATCAGAATGCATACAATGTTGATTTTCAGATTATAACTTTTATCTTAAGATGTACTTTCCCAGATTTGTCCACTGTAAAGTTAATTAGTGGGTATTTCTTATTTATTAATAAGATGAATTAATGTAAGGTAAGGTACTCTACCAGTAGCTCATGAATTAAGGATGAGCTACTATAAGGTAGAGAGTTTCCTTATCTTACCTTTACTTAATGTATTCCTTTATATCAGCACAGATGTATAGATTCCTTTTTTTTTTAATTGAAGTGTAGTTCACACAACATGGATTCTTACTCAAAAAAGTTACATTCTGTCACTGTTATTATTTTGATGCTTAAATTGTTCCAGTCTTATCCCCTGGGAAGTTATTTAAGCTGTCTCCTCTTTCTTTTTGACATATCCACATCATTCTTTGAGTACTGCCCTTAATTTTTGATGTAACCAGATGGTCTAGACTTCTTTGTATTTTCTCTGTCTCGGTTTTACAGTCATTCATTTCTCCAAGGACCCATTGTTCCTATTAGGTTATGCTCATTGCTACTTGATATCAGGTTTATAGGCCCTCTCAGTGGACAAAACTAGTAAATATATGTGTGTTTATATGTTAGTATTTAGTACATGTTAAAATCCATGAATTCATCTGGAGCTGCCTTGAGATTGAGTTGAGGCCAAAAAAAAAAAAAAAAAAAAAAAGCCCTCCCTGCCAAAATAATAAAATAAAATTCATGAATTCATACTGATAATTCCTATTCTAGTCTAAAACCACAGTGTTTATCTTGGTCTTTACCACTTTTCATGTTTGTAACTTCCTTCTCTGACTGAGAAACCTGACTTCCATCATGTCCAGTGTATTTACTTATTGATTTTAGTTGCTTTTTATTTGATTATTTTCCTGGCATACCAGCCTAAGCTAGGCTTAGGCCGTACTGGCATTTCCGCACTACCTTGCCCACTGCTTGATTCAGGTGAAGAAGAAAGAGAAAAGACAAAAGCTTTTCCCCAAGACACACCATCCTTCCCTAGGGATGCAAGCTGAAAACCTCAGAATATATTTAACATCCAAAATAAATCTTCCTTTTACTTTTCACTTCCATGCCAGTTGTTCTTATTCTGTTCTTAGTGAACATAAAGAATTGATTCTAGACACCCTCTATGTAATTTATAATTCTTAGACAAGATTAGTGGAGTTTTTTCCCCACATGTAGTCTGTGAAATGCTATGCTTTATGCTGCTTAAGGAAACATAGTCTTTGATATTTGATGAGATTTTACATAATAAGACTCTTTGCTAAAAATGATGTCTCAGTGGTTCTCAATAGAGACAGACTCATTCTTACTAAGTGTAATTGGTTATTATTTATGTATAAAGCCTAGCAGATAATATGTATTAGTGATTTGGATTTACTTTATTTTGTAAAAGTCTACCTACCAACAGGGGGAAAATGATTCTTTAATTAGTCTTTATTTTCCAAAAGAAATTATATCTAACATGAAATTGTTATGGAAAAATACAACTTTATACACACTTCACTAAAAGTAATTGAGCAGTATTGAGATTCTGGTTTTGAGATCACTAGGTTGATAAAATTCTGAAACTCTAGTTTTTATCATGGAAAATTTAACATATATTTGGTTCAGTTAACCTGCATTTTGTTTTTAATTGTTGAAAGTAGTTCCAAGGTATGTGTTTCTTAGCTGATGGAAGGCATATGATAGTAGCTCACTGTTTATTTCATTATGTATTTTAATATCAGAAACTTTAATAGTATGTGCTTTTTGTATTTAATACCAATTTTATAAAAGGAAATATGTGGAAGTATTACCTTTTCATGAGGTCTGTTCTTTGAACTATGTCCTATTAATCTTTATTACAGACAGTGAATAATTAGAGTCAGTCAATACCCAACTTGATCATTTTCATTATGAAAATAGTTGAGTTTAGATTTTTTCTTAGACAGTTAGGTATTTTAGTGCAGGGTGGTATATAAATGGAAACTACTCCTTTATTGATGAGTTTGCCTTTTAGGTGCAGTGGAACATGGCCAACCATTTGCAGTTCATCAGTGAATAATTGCATTATTTCATTAATATACAGTTGACTCTTCAGCAACACAGGAATTAGAAGTACTGATCCCCTGAACAGTTGAAAATATTCATTCAACTTTCAACTCCCCCAAAACTTTATTAATAATCTACTGTTGACTGGAAGCCTTATCAACAACAAAGGCAACTAACACATATTTTTGCATGTTATATTATATACTGTATTCTTACTATAAAGTAACTTAGAGAAAAGAACATGTTAAAATCATAAGAGAAAATGCGTTTATAGTACTGTACTGTATTTATAAAAAAATCATCATGTAAGTAGACCTGTGCAGTTCAAACCTGTGTTGTTTAAGGTTTAACTAAACTATTAATTTTTTGCCTTATGATAGGCTAAAATTTTGGAGTTAGATAGTCTGTCCAATATTTGTGTCTAACCAGTTGTTTGCATACTTTGCCTGCTAACTATGTGTCCTAAATACACGAGGCGCTATCAAAAGTCCTATGAGAAAAATAAATTCCTTAGACCTACACTCTACCAGTAGTATAACTGAATTGTGCTATGTACTGGCAGAGAAAGAATGTTTTTGTTTTTGTTTTTGTTTTTGTTTTTTTAAATTCACCTTTGCTAAGATAGTGAGCTGATGTTCTACTAAGTTCACCTTTGCCTTGGTTGAAGCTTGGTTTCATTCTTTGTTGTTATCTGGGGTAGATTCTTGAATAGGTAGCATGATAAAATAGAACGGCTTTGTTGTGGGCCATGTAGGACAAGGTAAATAATTTTTGTCAGTTTTCCCATCTTTAAAACAAGGAGATATAAGACAGTATGCCGAGTTTTAGACTTTTTTCTACATATTTTTTAGTTAAAAATTTACATAGAATAAAATGTGTAGAACTTAAGCATTAGCTCAATGAATTTTGAAATTTATGTTTACACAAGTGATCATATATAACTACCACTTAAGGTCAATCCTGCAACTGCTTGATGATTTCTGTCACCTAAAAGACTTTATTAAACAACTGTGTATTCTCTTATGTATTTTTAAGTTGACATTCAGCAGTTTTTGTTTCAAATATAAATGGTTACATTGGATGTAGTAGTTGACAAAATGAAAGGAGTAATAGAGTAGTTAACTCACTTTGTATATGGATCTGGTAGCATCCAAATACTATAGCACTTAATAATTACAGTCTCTCTCATCTCCCTGCTAGAAGTATTTATCCACTTATTTCCTATGATATAAGGCTTGAAGTGTTTAAAAAAATTTCTTTTTGATTGAGTTATTTTGATTATTAATAGTAGACTTTGATTAAAACTATGTTATAGTTTGATAAGTACCTATTTGACATAAAAAGTAAAATTATTAGAAATGCGTGTCTTAATTAGAGACATTGACTGTTTTTCTCAATTTCTATGTCCATGAATAAAGATTATGTTGCATATTCAGACAGGGTTCAACATCTCTTCGTGTTTTTCCTTCTTATAGTCATATGTGCTAAAGAACCTTTTTCATGTAAATAAGTACATGAGTCTGAAAAGAATCCTTGAACTCCTAAATTATATGCCCCAAATCACAGGAAGCTCTACCATCAAAAATATTTTTAATAATCTCACAATTGTAACCTAGATTAGGCCATCCTTAAAATATTTTTGAAGCACTGTCTTAAAAATCAGTTGTCTTATAAAAGTTTTTGTTAAACAATATTTAGAACTGATTTTATCCAACATTTAAAATTGTCCTTTTGTTTGGTTTCGTGGTTTTTATACTCCAGAGCAGTATGCCATTATAGTATTTCACATGGAAGTTGGGCTTTTTTTAAAACTATGGGAACAGTTCTGGCAGGAGGTAATTTTCCGTCAGAGGCATAATCAAGTCAGGTTTTGGAATGATATGTGGAAATTGAGGATTTAGATATTTAAGATTATTTATGCTCTGTATACCATAGAAAACCTTTATGTAGCCATTAAGAAGTATGCATGGCCCATTGTGAAGACTGTTGGGACTAAATGGTCCCAACAATTCCTTCCAGCATCCTGATGCTAAATCCCAAGTAACATGATGTATTTCGTAGTTAGCATTTTGTGGTAGCCTTGGTGATAATGATGGGGAGTAAGACACTTAATTTTGAGATCTTACTTTTTATTCCATGATGTTGAAATAAAATGCCAAAGTCTTTTTTTTTTTTTATTCTTTTGGAACTTAAGGTTTCTAAACAGTGTGGATATTGTCCAAAATGTGGAAAAGAAAAGGAAAATCAGACCAAATGCCAAAGTTGTGGTATTCTTTTTCCTAAGGATTTGCAAAGAAATTGCAGACAAGCTATAACTTTGAGTGAATCTTCTGGACCATTATTAAGAACATCAATTCATCAGAATTCTGGAGGACAGAAGTCACAAAACACAGCATTATCATCCAAGAAGTTTTATGGCAACAGTGTGGGAAAGATTCCAGTTGATATTATTGTGAATTGTGATGATAGTAGACAGAATTATTTACAGACTAATGGGAAAGTCATTTTATCTAGGGCAAAAGTAGCCAAAATCACAAACCTGAAAGAAAGGAAAACAAGCCTGTCAGACCTAAATGATCCAAGTAAGTATTTTACTCCCTTTAGTAATACTTCTATCAATCCAGTATTTTTTACATATATTTTTAATGTGAGCATGAGCATATTTGAGAAGCGTAGTTTTAATAGGTATCTCTTGTGTCAGTTATGTAACATGTTTTTTGGGTAGATGATTAAAACTGTCTATGTAGTTGGAAAATAACTGACTTTGTTCTCATCCTGTCCATCTTAAATAATTAAAAAAAGAAAAGCACAGACCTTGGCCCCAATTAATCATAGGTCAAAGGCCAATTATGCCCAACTTTCTAACTTTGGTTTGGTTAATTTAATCTCTCTGATTTGTAAGTGGATTATTTTCTGCCTGACAGTGTTTTTGAGGAAGTAAATAAAATTTAAACTGCCTAGCATAGCCCAGTAAATAAAATATTTGATACATAGAAAGGACTCAATGAAAACTAGTTCCTTTTACTCTTTTACTTTTACTCTTCCCCTAAATCTTTTTCCTGCCTTTAGACATAGGTATATGTGTATATGTGTGCATATGAAATGCAGTCCTGTTTGTAATAAATAGCCAAAGTCTGGCATCAGAAAGTAGTTGTATAAACTACAGTATACAGAGCTGTAAAAGGAGAGAAAGATCTCACTTAATATTCTGTAGAGTGATTTCTAAGATCTTTAATAAGATGAATAAAAGCAAGGTACAGATCAGAGTGAGTATGTGCTGCCCTTTGTTTGTGAAGGGCAAGAGAAAATATAAGGATTTTTTTTAATGGAATGATATACCAGAAACTAATTTTAAAAGGTAGTTGGTTAGAAGGGAGTAAACAATGTAGGAATTAGGGATAGATGTTACATATTTCCAGACAAACTCTTTTTTTGTAGATTTGACTTTGGAACCATGTAAATGTTTTATATGATTATAAAAACAAAATTAAATTGGAAGTTTAAAAAAAATCAAAACCAAGATGAAACTAATGAACCTATTTATGTATCTAGTTGGTGGCTTGAACACACAATTATTTCGAATGAATTTAAATTAATACTGTGGCTATACATTCCTAATGTGATACATTTTAAGGTTAAGTAGAACTGCAAAGAAATCCTAAATGTACTTAGTAATATTGTTAGTAATAATACTAGTATCGTTACTTTTAAACACATATTGATAAAGCAAATAAGCAGTTGTATTATATATATGAAACCAAGATTTTCAGTTTTAAAGAGTTGAAAAGTAAAATCAGACATGTAAAAATTACATAATTTTAAATTCAAATTGGAGATAATAGTGTGAGATTATTATAATGTATTCTCTTAAATAGAATTGAACAATCCTAGTTCCCATATTTGTGTTTTTGAATACCATTTCTCACTAAAAATAACTAGAACTTCCAGAGAAATGGCTGACTCCAAGTCCAGAGCAGGAGTCTGTTTAATAGATCTAGATCATCTACTCACATCAGGAAGCATTGGAAATAGTCAAAAACGACTGTGGACATGTGAAAAGGACACAGGAGCTAAAAAGAAAGGGCTCCTACTGACCAGTAATGGGACTACTTAGGTCACAAAAGGTATCGTGACTACTACCTGTCAAATATGAAATTTGAAAATGAAATGAAAATGAAAATTTAAAATATGTCAAATATATTAAAATTAATTAGCTCATAATAGTATCCCCTTTGGTCTCCCAAAAGAAGACAAGCTCTCCATTGGTTACCTTTGGAGGTTGCTTAGATTCCAAATCATTACTTTAAAAACTGTTAAATAAAAGGGGATAACATTTTTAAAAAATTTTTAACCTGGGAAATATGTCAAGTTCTATTTTAATTCGATTCAATGTAAAAACCTTAGCTCATACCAGTACATTAGCTTATTTTTCAAAAAGAACTTGGGTTCCTGGGTGGTTTAGTTGATCAAGTGTCCAAGTCTTGGTTTTGATTCAGGTCATGATCTCAGTCAGGGTCATGAACTTGAACCTGACATCAGGCTCCACGCTCAGAGTCTGCTTGAGATTTTCTCTGTCTCCCCCTGCCCTTCCACTTGTGCTCGCTCTCTCTCAAATAAATAAATAAATCTTAAGGGGAAAAAGAAGAGAACTCAATTAAAAAAATGATTACTGTGTGATGAGTGTCCAACCAACATTTGGTTATATTATGTTGGTGTTGGTATTTGATGAATTTTATGATGCATTTTAATGTTATACCAGTACAATATTAAATATTGTTAATGTCATTTGAATCTTTTCTAATGATGAGGTTTTTACTTTTTAATGGTTAGATATGAAGAAAACTCTCACTAGGTAGTTACTGGGTACTATTACTGAAGCAAATGTTGTATAAGAAACTTAACCATCCAGAGGAGATTTCTAGGATGAGAGAACTGGAGGTTAATAAATAAGGCTAAGGTGATAAGAAAAAAAACAAAATAAATTTATGTGGTTTTGAGGTCCTCAAGTGGTTTACTATTTAGATCTTAACCTAGGACCATATCAGCCATGAATTAAAACCAAAAAGCATAAATTTCTTTCCCTCCCCTGCTCAAAGAAGGGAAAAAAAAATAAAGACTAAGTATTTCCCATTAAAACATAGAGAAAAATGTTTTAAGAACATTTTGTATTAATAATAAAAAATAACTTATTGAATACTATATGCCTTACTTTCTGATAAAGGTATATTCACTAACCAATTTTGGTTTTTATAATCATGTGAGGTAGGCATGAATATATCCCATTTTATAAATGAGGCAGCCTAGGCTTAAGGAGATTAACTTCTTGATATTATATATTTAAGGACTGTTGGAGTTTAGATTTTAATAAAACAAGTTTTTCTGGTTCTAAAGTCTTCTTTCCTTATCTACTTAATCATTCTTAAATTTATATTCCTATTAAAGTAGTTTATTGTAATGAAACTTATATTAGGTCCTGGGTGGTCAAATAAATAAAATGTACAGTGTCTCAAGTAGTGGTGATAAATTCTGTGTAGAAAAGTGAAGCAAGGTCCAAGGAATAGAGAGTGATAATTGTTAGGTGTCAAGATGAGGAAGGGTGCTATTTTAGATAGGTGGTAAAATAGACACCTTTGATAAAGTAACTTTTGAAGAGAGCCCAGAATGAAGTAAGGAGAAGGGTGTGGTAAGAATGAAGTAAGAAGGATCTATAGGAACAAGATGGAGTATAAGCACAAAGATCCTGTATTAGTGTGCTTGGTTTGCCATTACAGAATACTGTAGACTGAGTAGCTTAAACAACAGATATTTATTTTCTTACGTTTCTGGAAGCTGCAAGTCCAAGATCAAGGTGCCATCGCTTTGTAGACAGCCACCTCCTCACAGTGTCTTTACATGGCCTTTCTTCTATGCTTGCACAGAGAAATCTCTGCATTTCTTCTTCCTATAAGGACACCAGTCCTATTAGATTAAGGCTACACTTTCATGACCTCATTTAACATTTATTACCTTCTTATCGGCTATATCTCCAAATACAGTAACGGGGGGTTAGAGCTTTAACATATGAATTTTGAGGGGACACAACTTGTCCATCATAGATGTTGATGCAGAATCTTATGTATCACATAGAATGTATTCTATATACAGAATGAAATCAGCTATGAGAACAAGATTTTTAAGTATATGGTATCTTTGCACACTTCCTGTTTGCTTTGCAAGTATGGTGTCATTGAGCACAATCCTTATTTATTTTAAGTTAATAAAACAAGAACTATGTAGTATAATTCTATCTGCTGCAGCATTGGGGCTTTAAATGGATTTTTTTTTTATAGTGGATATAGAGGTTTTTAGTGTCCCTGAAGCACCATTAAAAAAAAATCAATAGAACAGTTTGCTTCCCCTTTCATATGTATGTTTCTGTATTTTTTTTTGTAAATAAATGATGTAGTTCATGAACTTTTTTTTTAAAAGCTTACATATGTCAGGCACTGTGCTAAAACCTTTTATGTATTAAATCATTTGTTTTTGTGACAATTCTTTGAAATAGGTGCCATTTTTGACCCTAATTTCACAGAGAAGAGAAAATGAGCTAAATAGTAAATTAAAAAACCCTAACTTTCAAATATGTATAAATCTGCTTAGACCTAGTAATCTGGCTTGTTAGGTTTTTTGTTAATGAAATAGTTCTGAAAAGATCCAGTTTAGCATTTGCTTCTGAGACTAGACAGCAAAATAAAAAAGACAAATGGAGTGATGCTGGGATTATGGTTTTCTGGGGCATGTGTATTATTCAAAAAATATTAACTAAACATTTACATGTGGGATTCTAAAAAAGAAAATTGCTTCTACAAGTTATGTGTTCTTCAGTATATGATTTTTGAATTCTTTTTCTTCTCCAGGTGGTTTTAAACTCAGGAAATATAGCAGTAAACAAGGCAGTGATTCTGCTCTCTCAAGTTTATATGTAGTGGGGAGAGAGCAAATAAACATCTACAACAAAAAAACAAAAGAAAATGTATATCATTTGTTGTGAATATGCCAAGTACCTATGCGCTTACTTTAAGTTGGGTAGTCAATCAAAAAGCTATTTGATGACAAAAATGCAAACATTGTGAAGTTTGAGGAACAGAATATAAGTGGATGGTGTGCCTGGAGCAGAAAGAGGTGGAAATGGTGTAGTGTAGGAAAATTGAAGTAGGCAATGGCCAGATTATGTATATTTATAAACCATAATAAGGAGTTAGGGTTTGACTCAAGTGCATTGTGGGTGGCTCTTGGGAGTAATATAAAAATGGGGTTGATAAGACCAATAATGAGTAGAGGGTCTAAGAGCAAATTCCCTTCTTAATATCTTCTCATGCCCATATTCATTTACTCCACAGAATTTACTGAGCAGTGCACACAGGTCCACATTGTCCCAAGGACCAATTATGATTTTAGTGATTTCCTGTGTGAAATAAAATTATTTAGTCACATGGAGTTTCACATACATTTAAATGCATGCCATTTTTTGAACAATTTGTATGCAGATTATCTTCATTCTTGAGACTTTCTAGAACTCTGAAATAGATCTATGATAAACATTTAAATTTTGCTGTAACTTGTGTATGTTTCCTGTGTGGGTGATGGTAATGGACTACAGAATAATTACATATTTATATATCCTATTTTAAAAAGCCAGTTTCTTATGCTGTCTTCATTTTTAATTGTCTCCAAATTTAATTTTTCATCAGATAGAATGGATTGTATCTTCATTCGTTTTTATTAATCTCAGTTCTGGAAGAGATCTGGAAGAGATCCAAAGCAAATTTGGTATCTTTCCCACTTTGGTATAAATATTTACATATTTAACTGACAGAAATGAAATACCTGAAGTATTTAACATTTTCTTTATAGTAATTTTGTCCAGTGATGATGATGATGATGACAATGACAGGACTAACAGAAGAGAAAGCATATCTCCTCAACCTGCTGATTCAGCATGTTCTTCCCCAGCACCATCCACTGGAAAAGTAGAAGCAGCACTAAATGAAAATATCTGTAGAGTAGAGCATGAACTAAGAAGCATTCCAGCAGATTCAGAGTTAAATACAGTTACATTGCCAAGAAAAGCAAGAATGAAAGACCAGGTACTTTTCACATTTATTGACATTTATTCAGATTAAGTCCCCCCTTTGGAATGTAAATACTTTTTTAGAGGGAAATTTAACAATGTCATTAGGAGAAAAAGATACATTATTCCTTAAGTGGGGCTTAAAATAATTGATTGGAAGATTATTTAAAAGAATATTAAAACATACAAAAATCAATTTAAGTTAAAAGCCTAAAATGTGAAAAATTCAATAAGAAGAAACAATACCAACTTTATAGTGAAATATAAGTATGAAAAAGTATATATGTATAATCTAGTGACCAGGGAGAAGTCATTTTTAACTTGGATATATTATATTATGATACTGTTTTGCTGTGTTTTATTTTACATTTTAATACATAAAAATTTCAAAATATTTAGGTGGCAAAAGATAAGAGAAATTATTTCAGTAAATGGATCTAGAAAGGAGTGTTTGTAATTTGTAATCTAAAGATAGAAAAAGACAAAAAGGGGAGAAAATTAAAATAACAGTTTCAAAATTAATACAAAATTGATTAATATGGACTGCTGGCTAGACTCCAAGGGAAACGGTGCTTTTCTGTTTTGCAGGTGGAAAAGAAAGTTGTTACAGTCTTTTGGGAACACAATTATAAGAACATCTATTAAAATTTTTGAATGTGTAATGAATGACCAAAATATTCATTCCCTAAACTCAATCTCAAAAGAAACTTCTCACTACAGAGAGGGAATATCTAAGACTGTATATGTAAACATTATTGGCATTGGCAAACAAATGCAAACAAAATCTTGTTTATTAATATGGAAATGGCTGAAGAAATTGTGGTCTATCTGTACTGTAGACTGTTATGCAGCCATTGGCTAAGAATAAGAGCTGTATAAATGACTTTTAGGATTTCTACGTGGTATCGGTGGGTAGGATACCAAGTTACAGAAATATATGCATATTTTCTTATTTTTATAAAAAGAACTTTTTTTAAAAAATACTTGTATGTTAAAAGAAATTACATATGTGTATACATATATCAGGAATTGTTACCAGTATAAAAATATGGAAACATACATTTGGTTGTTAAGATGGAAAACAAATGAAAACAAAGTATCTATAATGATATAATGGTGATAGAAGAATATGAATTACTGTTTTTCATATAATTTGGGGAATGCCTTTTCAAGCATTTTAGCCAAGCAAAAATAGTAAATGAAGAGATGAATATATTTTATTGAATGGAAAGTACAGAACAGTTTGCCAAAACATCAAAACTGAATTTGATAGGTGATGAAGTATTGAAAATGAAATTAAAATATGTTTTGTTAACTGTCAGATTGTTGATAATTTTTAAGTATATAATAGTGCTCATTTTGGTTAGTGTTTGGAGAAATGGAAAATTGAATGTGTAAATTGGTACAGCTATGTATTGGAAGGCAATTTGGCAATACTTACATATACCATGATTCAGCTGCAAAAATGCTTGGAGAATAGTGTGTCATGGGGTAAGGTCAGAGAGAACTCACATGTCCAGTCTTACGAGGGTTCAATTAAATAAATAATAGATTTCCATATGATGGAATATGTGGGTGAACAGCTTTCAGACTGGCACACTGAAGGATAAGGGATCCTGAATGCTCTTTTAGAGGCTTCTTGGGAGGATATGGACCACCCACTTCTAGACTCAATCTCTCCACTTTGGATTCAACTGGACCAGCTCTTAAATTATGTGTTTATTATTGACCTAAATAACATTTCATTTGGAGAAATAATTCTGAAACTAAAGAAAAAAGCTTTTAAACCTCAGTAGGTTTCTATTAATAATTTGGGAAAATATTCATGATTAATCTGTTAATAAGCCTGAAAAAGCAGTTTGCAGTAGTGTGTGTGTGTGTGTGTGTGTGTGTGTGTGTGTGTGTGTTTTGTTTTGTTTTGTTTTAATACGTGTTTTATGTCATACATCATAGAAATGTCTCTAGGGGGACAGTGGGAGAATAATGTTTATCTCTATGCAGGAGATTTTTTTTTCTTGCTTTCTATCAAGACCATGTTTTAGTCTTTGTAATAAATTTTTTATCATAACTTCAGTACCATTACATTATATACTCAAAATAATTTATTATGATTATTTTGCATGTGAAAGTGACTGGAACATAACAGATCAAGTACTTTAACATTTTCAAATATATAAAGAAGAATCCTTTTGTAAATAACCATTCCCCTAAGTACCTGTTTTCTA
Organism: Enhydra lutris kenyoni; assembly: GCF_002288905.1. Taxonomy (NCBI): domain Eukaryota; kingdom Metazoa; phylum Chordata; class Mammalia; order Carnivora; family Mustelidae; genus Enhydra; species Enhydra lutris. The sequence continues at coordinate 42,935,458 of NW_019154101.1, forward strand.
AAGAATGCTGATTTAGGGATGCCTGGATGGCTTAGTCACTTAAGGGGCTGCCTTCTCAGCCCCCCTGCATCAGGCTTCCTGCTCAGCGGGGAGTCTGCTTTTCCCTCTCCCTCTGCCCTTGCTCCCACACCCCCGCTCCGCTTGTGGTCTCTTTTGCTCTCACCTGTCTCTCAAATAAATAAATAAAATCTTACCCCAAAAAATTGCTGATTTAATCCAAACATTATAACCCCGCACTACCACTATTACTAGCCAGCTTTTATCTAACATTTTACTGTGCATGAAGAACTGTGCTAAGCTGCCTGTATGCATTACCTCATTTGAATAGATGCTCTTAATATAATAGTTTAGGAAATCAAACCTTAAGGAGTTACTATTGTTTTAAAAGTCAGATAATTAAAAGATGGTATAGCTATGATTTGAACCTAGGCAGTCTGATTCCCAAATTACCATTTCTCAGTGCTGTGCTACTAATGGAATTTCATGTAATGACTAGGTATAAGGTATAGCTGAACGAAATAGGAAGGATTTCTATTATATGAAATCAATAAATATTTATTCCCCTGTTGAAGTAAAACTTTTAATAATTACATTTTTTATGTTGCATCTTCCTTGCATATGTGTACTTAGTTTTGCAGCCTTGTTTTAGTTGCTTAATTAAGTGAAAACGTTTTTTTCTTTTTCAGTTTGGAAATTCTATTGTCAACACACCTCTAAAACGTCGTAAAGTGACGTCTCAAGAAACTTTAGTTGATCCTGTATCTTTAAGCTGCCAAAGTTCCTTTGACAGTGTCATTTTAAACTGTCGAAGTATACGAGTAGGAACACTCTTCCGGCTATTAATAGAGCCTGTAATTGTAAGTACATTCTTAAGCTTTTTACTGTACCAATTATGAGATTCAAAATTCCATAGCTAAGGCTAAATATAATATTTTAAAATTTGTAAATTAAAATGTTTAACTTAATAGGATATTAAAAATTATTTCAAGATTTCAAATTGCTTTAAGAGAATATAGACAAGTATAAACAGCTCCTCACAATAAGTCAATGGGTAAAAACTTATAATGTAATGTTCAAGGTAGTACATACTCATAACAGAAAGATAATTATTCTCACTAAGTTAGAAAACCAGTATGTTACTGTTTTATTCTCATGCCAACTCACTGCATGAAAAGAGTATTTCTTTTTTTTTTCTTTTTTTTTTTTTTTAAGATTCTATTTATTTATTTGACACAGAGAGAGACACTGAGAGAGGGAACACAAGTAGGGGGAGAGGGGCAGGGAGAAGCAGGCTTCGTGCTGAGCAGGGAGCCCGACGCCATAGCTTGATCCCAGAACCCTGGGATCATGACCTTAGCCAAAGACAGATGCTTAATGACTGAGTCACCCAGGTGCCCCGAAAAGAGTATTTTAAAGAACAATAATGAGAGAAAGAAGGACCCAAAAGCTTTGGGGGCTGCGGAAAAATGTCTTACAGCATTAAGAGTCTTAGAAGTAGATTATTGGAATATATTGCCACCCGAGAGACATTGTGCTCTTGGACTAGTTTGGTGTCCATGCCCAAAGGACTTGTCATACCTGCTAATTCTGCTGCCACCAGTCTAATTCAAATACATATTTTCTATTTGAAATTTTAATACATTACATTTAAGCAGCATTAACCAGCCTTTTTAGTTATTTTTCTTTTTTCCAATGTATTCTACACATTATTGGTGGATTAATCTTCCTGTAGCACTGCACTTAGTTTGTACCTTTTATTTTATAATGACTTAACTTTGTGTCCCCAGATACCTGTTTTCATCTATTCTTTCAAACCCAGTCCCCTAGTATTATTTCTTTTTCTTTTCCTTTTTTTTTTTTTTTTTTTTTTGACAGACAAGAGATCACAAGTAGGCAGAGAGGCAGGCAGAGAGAGAGGAGGGGAAGCAGGCTCCTGGCTGAGCAGAGAGCCCGATGCAGGACTGCGATCATGACCTGAACCAAAGGCAGAGGCTTTAACCCACTGACCCACCCAGGTGCCCCCCAGTATTATTTCTTATATGTAAAGCAGAGTCTTTAAGAACATATATTGTATTACATATGGAAAGTTATAAGGTAGTTTTATTATTTAAATTATGGTAAGTAGTAGTTATTTATTTTCTAGGAGTCATAATTTCGAGATAAAATATGATCGAAAGGAAGAAAAAGACCTATAAGTTAGTATAGGAGAAAATGAACTATGGACTTGATTTCTTACTTAGAGCAAAGCTGTATGGGAAACCTGATTTTTTTTTTTTTTTTTTTAGTCATTAAGTCCAGCTTCTCAGCATTAAAAAAAGTACTCCAGAGATTTAAAGCAAATTACATATAGACTACACCATCCAGTACCCAGTACTGTTGTAACATACATCAAGCTTGTCAGGGATTTATGAAATTTATGTTTTGTTACAAGTCTTCATATTATAGATTATCTTTCCTGGTTTCTGTCCATCAACAAAAATATCATTCTAGGGACACCTGGGTGGCTCAGTTGGTTAAGCGGCTGCCTTCGGCTCAGGTCATGATCCCAGCGTCCTGGGATCGAGTCCCACATCGGGCTCCTTGCTCAGCGGGAAGCCTGCTTCTCCCTCTGCCTACCACTCTGCCTGCCTGTGCTCATGCTCTCTCTCTCTCTAACAAATAAATAAATAAAATCTTAAAAAAAAAAATATCATTCTAAGTCAAAATACCTCAAAAATTCTCAGGGATACCCTGTAGGTTTTATGGCTCTCACCACATTAACACTGTTATTCAGAACTTTTCAATATCATAAAGTTTTGCTGGTAATTGAGACATTTAGTTGAAAGTTGCATTTTTGGTCTTAAGGCTACCTAACAAGAACTGCATTGGGGCGCCTGGCTGGATAAGTTTGTAGAACATGTGACACTTGATCTAGGATTTAAGGTCTTCTCTCCACACATCTTAGAGATCGCTTTAAAAAAAGAAAAAAAAAACTATATTAAAATTGGAGTGAAACGTTTTTTACATGAAAGTTGCATGTTAGGTTATATATGATCTAGTGAAGGAAACTAACTTCATGAATTTACTTTAAGAAATAAAGGACAAGGGACACCTGGGTGGCTAAATGGGTTAAAGCCTCTGCCTTTGGCTCCGGTCGTGATCCCAGGGTCCTGGGATCAAGCCACACATCAGGCTCTCTGCTCGTCGGGGAGCCTGCTTCCCCCTCTCTCTCTGCCTACCTCTCTGCCTACTTGTGAACTCTATCTTTGTCAAATAAATAAATAAAATCTTTTTTTAATAAAATCTTAGAAGACAAACTTTTTTTAATTTTAAAAAAATAAAGGCAGTATATATAATATAAAATGTGTTCATACAGGGTTTTTATTTTTTAAATGCTAGGTGAAATATCTCAGCCAATAAGTAGTTGTGTATGTGGAATATTGTAATCTGTGGTATTAAATTTCTTTGTACCATGGAATTGTCCAGAGAACATTCATTGATGAAGTATAATTAATTTGTAATTTCTTCAGATAACATATTAAAAATAAAGATGATTTGGGGCACCTGGGTAGCTAGCCACTTAAGCATCAATTCTTCATTTTGGCCCAGGTCATGATCTCAGGGTCATGGGATTGAGCCCTGCATCAAGCTCCAAGCTGGGCATGGAACCTGCTTTGAATTCTCTACCACCCACCCCACACCTCTCTTCACTCTCTTTCTCTAAAAAAAAATTTTTTTAAGTAAAAGATGAGGGACACCTGGGTGGCTCAGTTGTTAAGCATCTGCCTTTGGCTCAGGTCATGATCCCAGAGTCTTGGGATCTGTACCTGCATTGGGCTCCCTGCTCAGCGGGAAGCCCTGCTTCTCCCTCTCTCACTCCCTCTGCTTGTGTTCCCTTCTTGTTGTGTTTCCATCTATAAAATAAAATCTTTAAAAAATTTAAAGATGATTTGACATTTTCTTCTTGAATATAACTTCCCTAGGTTTTATAATGAAACGATTTACCTGCCATGTCATCGATATTCTCAGATTTTAAATGTTTTATTGTTTTATGTACTTTATTAAATCTCATTTATTATTGGATAATTTAATTATTTTAAATTCATTCATTGGAAGAATTGGTACTATCTAGAAGTGCCAATTTTAAATCTTTTTATTGTATTTTTATTCTTTTTTTTTAAGATTTATTTGAGAGGGACAGAAAGCATAAGCGGGGGAGGAGGAGGAACAGAGGGAGAGGGAGAAGCAGAGTCCCCAGTGAGCAGGGAGCCCAATGCCAGGCTCGATTCCAGGACTCTGGGATCATGATATGAGTCAAAGGCAAGCATTTAACTAAGTCACCCAGGGGCCCCTGTTATGCTATGTTATATTGTTTTATTCTTAAGTAAGCTCTCTATACACATTGTGGGCTGTACTTAAGACCCTGAGGTCAAGAGTCACATACTCTACCAAGTGGGCCAGCCAATTTTATTTAAAAAGTAGTGCCTTTAAATGTAAATCCTTTCGTTTTACAGGGAAATTGCTTACATTATTAGGAATACCCTATATACTCATATAATTTAATTCCTCATTTTTCCAGTGAGAAAATTGAGAAGATCTAAAATGAAGGTTTCAGCTTGGTGTCTACTTGTAATTTAGTTACACACAAATTTTTACATGACAGATACTTAGACATGCTTCTTTTTCTTTTTATATCTCATATGCCAGTGTTATTTAAATGCTTCCATTTTAGTGTTTATGTCATCCTTATTGCTACTTTTTGAGTCATCTGACATAATTTTTAAAGCATATAACTTCAGCTTCTATGTATGTTGGAATGTTCCCAAGCTGCAAGTAAGGTGTCCCCATTTAACATATTATCTTCAAACAGGTTTTAGAAGGTATGTTTTGTGACATGCTAGACTTTGCAGTTGTAATAATTACTAAATTTATATTTCTTTGCTTCCTTTTTCTACATTGTGAAAATTTTTAAACAGAAGAGTTGAAATAATGCTCCTAAAACTCCCAGCTAGATTCTGCCATTAGCATTTTACTAAATTTGCTTTTCATGTATCTGTTAATCTTTCCATATATCAATCCAACTTATTTTTTTTTTTTAAAGATTTTATTTATTTATTTGACAGAGAGATCACAAGTAGGCAGAGAGGCAGGCAGAGAGAGGGGGAAGCGGGGTCTCTACTGAACAGAGAGCCCGACGAGGGGCTCGATCCCAGGACCCTGAGACCATGACCTGGGCTGAAGGCAGAGGCTTAACCCACTGAGCCACCCAGGCACCCCCCAACTTACTTATTTTTAAGTAGGCTCCACACCCAGTGTTGATCTTGAACTCACAACCATGAGGTCCAAGAGTTGCATGCTCTACCGAATGAGCCAGGCCAATTATGTCCAAAGTCTAGAGTGTTCAATTAATTAATTAATTTTTAAATTTCAGTGAACATATAGTGCAATATTAGTTTCTGGAGTAGAGTTCAGTGATTCATCACTTACATAAAACACCAGTGCTCATCACAAGCCCTCTTTAATACCTATCTCCTATCTAGCCCATCTCCCACCCACCTCCCTCCATCAATACTCAGTTTGTTCTCTATTGTTAAGAGTCTTTTGTGGTTGGTTTCCTGGTTGGTTCAGTCAGCTAAGCGTCTGCCTTCTGCTGGGGTTGTGATCCTGGGGTCTTTGGATCAATCCCCATGTTGGGCTTCCTGTTCAGCGGGGAGTCTGTTTTTCCATCTCCCTCCTCCTCTTCCTCCCCTCATGATATCTCTCTCTCAGATAAATAAAATCTTAAAAAAAAAAAAAAAAAAAAAAAAAAAAGTCTCCTGTGGTTTGGGGGCACCTGGCTGGCTCAGTTGATTAAGCATCCGATTTCAGATTTCATCTCAGGTCATGATTTCAGGATTGTGGGTGTGGAGCCTGCTTAAGATTCTTAAGATTCTTTCTCTTTCCTTCTGCCTCTATTACCCCTCTCATTCTCGCTCTTAAAAAAAAAAAAAGTTTCTTTATGGTTTGTTTCCCTGTCCTTTTTTTTCTTTTCCCCCTTCCCATATGTTTATCTGTTCTCTTCTTTAATTCCACGGGAGTGAGTCATAGGGTTATTTATCTTTCTCTGACTTACTTCACGTAGCATAATACACTCTAGCTCTATCCACGTCATTGCAAATGGCCTCCAATTTATTTTTAAACGCATTTTGAAATTCTTGTCTATGTTTTCATTCTCTTAACACAACACACACAGTGAGTATTAATTCAGGATGTAGTGGGCTTAATATGTCTTCTGGATGTTAAAAATCTAGTTAGAAAATCATCTTTTAGGAGCACCTGGGTGGCTCATTCGGTTAAGCGGCTGCCTTCGGCTCAGGTCATGATCCCAGCATTCTGGGATCGAGCCCCACATCCCCCACATCGGGCTCCCTGCTCAACGGGGAACCTGCTTCCCCCTCTCCTCCAGCTAATGTTCTCTATCACTATCTCTGTCTCTCACTCTTAAATAGATAAAATATTTAAAAATCACCTTTTAGACTACCAATAATAACTGATTGAGGCAAGATATCCAGTGGATTCTAAAGCCATTAGCAGAAAGGTTATTAGGGAACAGGATATTCACAAGCTTTCAAGTATCTCTCCACAGATTACTATTCAATTACTAAGAGAAAAGTATATTTTAACAGCGGAAAGACCTGGCACATTGCCTTTGCCAAGTGATTAAGTTTGTTAACAGTAATGGGACAGCCTGACATCATATTCCTTCCAGTATGATGTAGTAGGAGGTACAAAACATCACCTGTATGCTGTATTAGGTGGAAAGGTGTGGCCTGAATTTTACAATGAGGCAACACAAGTTCAAGATGTTGTATATTTTGCAGAACCTAGCCTGGATTCTCAAAGGTCATGTTATGAAGAACAGAAGGCTTATTTCTGGTCCTGACAGGGGTAGACAAAAGAGACAAATGTAACCTTGACAGAATCATGGATTGGAGAAGTTAAAACACAATAAAAGGGGTGCTTGGTTGGTTCAGTCAGTTAAGCATCTGAATTTGGCTCAGGCCATGATCCCAGGGTCTGGGGATTGAGCCCCATGTTGGGCTCCCTGCTCAGTGGCCTGCTTCTCCCTCTCCTGCTCCTACTGCTTGTGCTCTGTATGTCAGTTAAATAAATAAAATCTTAAAGTAAAATAAAACACAATAAAGAACAATTTTGAATAAATGGGAAAGTTTGAATAAGAAGTGTATGTTGGGGGCGCCTGGGTGGCTCAGTGGGTTAAGGCCTCTGCCTTTGGTTCAGGTCATGATCCCAGAGTCCTGGGATCGAGCCCCACATCGGGCTCTCTGCTCAGCAGGGAGCCTGCTTCCTCCTCTATCTCTCTGCCTGCTTCTCTGCCTGCTTGTGATTTCTGTCAAATAAATAAATAAAATCTTAAAAAAAAAAAAAAAAGAAGTGTTTGTTGGATAGAGTTAATCTTGGTTTTCTTAGGTGTGGTAATGCTGTGTTGGTTGTGTAGGAGAATGTCATTCTTGGAAGATAGATGCTGAAGGATTTGGGGTTGGAATATCATGATGCCCTCTGCTTTAACAAAGGGAGGTGTGTATGTACATAGAGTAATGGGGAGTAGGTGTGGCAAAGTTTTAATAGTGAATCTAGGTAAGGAGTATTCAGGATTTTGTTGTGATATTCAGTCAACATCTCTTTGAAGTTCTAAGAAATAAACCGATAATGTAAGAAATGTTCTAAGTGCTTGAATAAAAAGGTGAAACTTGCCTTTCTGAAAGATAATTTGGCATGGGGGTGATATCTCATATTTAAGTACATGGTAGATGGTTTCATTTTTTTGCCCTCTGTAGCCTCTCAAATAATGTGTCATTTAGGGTATTTGTAGCAAAATCATCGTAAGTCTGTGATTGGTACTAATTTATCTTATTTTTTAGTTTTGTTTAGATTTTATCAAGATACAGCTAGAAGGTAAGTTGTTTTATGTCTTTTTACTCACTAAAGCTTTCTTTACAATAAAACACTTTGCAGGAATAAAATATTAAATGATATTCATAGAGTTCATGAAGATGATTAGTTATTACATATTTCTTAACAAAGGGCATGTATTTTAATAGTGTAATTTTATTTTGTAACATCATAAAACCTGTGTTTAATTTTATAAGTATACTTCTTTAGAATCCTCTTCATTTGGAAAACATGTAGAAGCTTCTTTAAGATAGTTCTAAAGATTTTTCATTTCTCACAACACTTAATATTTTTAGAGCGTAGCAAATACGTGGTTAACTTTAAACTTGTATTTCCTTACAGTTTCCTCCGTTCATGATTTTAAGAATTGATTCCTTTTCCAATTCCATTTATTTTCCCCCAGAACCAGAAAAAGATCCTGTAGGGATTACTTTAAATACCTCTGATCTAACTAAATGTGAATGGTGTAATGTCCGAAAATTACCAGTCGTGTTTCTTCAGACAATACCAGCAGTTTATCAAAAGCTGAGCATGCAACTGCAAATGAATATGGAGGATAAAGTTTGGAATGATTCTAAGGGAACAAATAAATTAACAAGTAAGTTTTGTAGAACACCTTATAATAATACAGTGCATTGTATAGCACAGTGTGAGTGTGCTTTAATAGATGCCTTAGATGTGTATTATCTACAGTCCTTACAGTGATCTTGTAAGAATAATTATGTATCTGGGGCGCCTGGGTGGCTCAGTGGGTTAAAGCCTCTGCCTTCAGCTCGGGTCATGATCCCAGGGTCCTGGGATCGAACCCCACATCGGGCTCTCTGCTCAGCGGGGAGCCTGCTTCCTCCTCTCTCTGACTGCCTCTCTGCCTGCTTGTAATCTCTGTCTGTCAAATAAATAAATAAAATCTTAAAAAAAAAAAGAATAATTATGTATCTATATTTATATACATATATATTATATAATAAAATTACCATTTTATAAATGAGGGGAAAAGCCCACAGAAAGTGGAATTTCTAAAGATGAAACCCAGGTTTACCCATTTAGAAGGTTTTCAAAATGGGTTAAAACTCAAAAAAGGTTTGCATTCCTTATTTTAACACTGTAATCTGAGTAAAATGAAAATTTTTAATGTACTGGTAGGAGTACTAAGTGTAAATCAACCATATAATTCTAAAATCCTTGAAACATCTTGAATAGGAAGTTTGCTGGCTCCTATAATAAGTCTTCATCCTCTGCAATAATAGATGGAGTTCTCCAAATTGCTTCCCTTCGCTTCTGATGTTTATGACATAGCATGACTAATTGTAAAGTAAATACTTTCAGCAGTAATTGCTGCTTTAGCTTAATGATGAATAAATGGTAGCTGCAAGACTAGGTACATTAGTGAACAATAGTGGGGGGGTTTTTTTGTTGATTTTTTTTGTTTGTTTGTTTTTTCCAGTTAATTTCTCTAGAGCTATTAATAAACCTGGCAGTTTCTTATTTGTGTTTGACAAAAATGTTAATTGAAATATACTTAAAACTGTATATGGATCCTATTAGATGAAATGTATTAGTTACATCCATGAATAGATTTGTTCTTAAATTTGCTGCTAGGGTAATATATTCTGGTTCCTTTTTCTTAATAACTTTTAGGTGACATTGTTAGGTGACACTGTCATTGGTCTTTATTCCAGTATTTGTTACATATCCACTGTATATCAAACAGTAATTTGAACATTTACACCAGATTTCTGGTGATACCCTTGGAAACAAGTAGTTGTTACTCTTTTTCTAATATTTATTTGCCCATTTTTTTTTCTTTTAGACTTAAAGTTATATTGATTTCTTTTCAGATTTGGAAGAACAGTACATAATCTTAATTTTTCAAAATGGCCTTGATCCTCAGGCAAATATGGTATTTGAAAGTATCATTACTGACATTGGCATAAAGAATAATGTGTCCAATTTTTTTGCGAAAATTCCCTTTGAAGAAGCCAATAGCAGACTTGTTGCCTGTACAAGAACCTATGAAGAGAGCATCAAAGGAAGTTGTGTGCAAAAAGAAAACAAAATTAAAAATGTAATTATGTTTTTTAGTTTTTTAAATAATGGGTAACTTTAAAGTGAAATATGTTTCATTATCATACTGCTCATTTTGGAGTTAGATCTTTTTGATTCCATTTCAGAATCATTTGCTTTTATATGTGATCTGTAAACTATGTGTCAAAACATTAATGGCGGGTAGATGACTTATGACACAAACAGTACTTGGTATAAGTTTCAGAAGCAGCGTTAGTTCCTTTCCATACTGTATTCTTACCTTTTAATCTTTTCTTTCTCTCTCATCCTTTTTTCTCCACCCCGCGCCCCCACTCTGAACATACATGTTCATATACTGCTACATTCAAATTGATTGTTACTCTTAAATTTGGTAGTGGTTCCCAGTGATGCCATTGACTTCAATACAGATAAAGGAATTTTGGTCCTTGATGTACATTTATACGTAACATGTGCATACATGGTTGGGAATTTGGGAAACAAAGAATACATGCCATTTGATTGTGACTATCAACATATCTATCCATTTCTAGAATAACTAATCATATAGTTTGTAACTCTGAAGTCAAAAACTGTGTACTCTTATAACACATAGTACAACATTAAATAACACAAATTTGTCCCCTAACCCAGCAACTGAATTTTACTGTCTTAATTTATTTAGAAGTACTTAAAATCTTTCATCCTGCCTAAAAATTGGAAATAGGTCTATCCAAGGCACAGTCTTGGTGAAGCTGAGCAAAGTCTCACCAGAGAAGAGCTATTCACACAGTTGTGGGTTGACGAAAAGAACAGAAGAAAGGGGAACCATTCCTCTTCTTTTGCAGAACTTGCCTCAAGAGGTTATTGATAAGGAAGAAAAGAGCAACTGAAGCCATAACACAGCTGTAATAGAATAAAATTTCAACGCAAGGCTCTTTCTTAAGGACTTCATTCTGGGGAGCTGAAGCTCATTGGACTATGTTCCCTAAGCCTCTGCTCTCATACCCCATGGATTGCCTAATCATTGAACTTAGGAAGGGCTCCACTCCCAGAATCAGAAACCACTGTATCTGTTCTTTGGATTTACAGATATAATTTCATAAGGATGATAGAGATCATAGACAAGATACCAGTAAACCATTGTTACAATAATTGGAAGACTATCACTGTTATAGAAAGTACACACACAAAGAATGTGGGCCCTAGTTTTGCCTGTTTCTTATTTTTAATTGTTAAAAATCATATATACTTTTTAAATTCACATTTAAATTTTTTTTAAATTGTATTCTTGCTTTGTGTTTGCTTTTTTATTGAAAACTTTCCCAATTGATTTTGTAAACTGATAATTTCCTTTACCAGGTGTCCCTTGAATCTAAAATACAACTTAAAAACAAGCAGGAATTCCAGTTTTTTGATGATGATGAAGAAACTGGAGAGAATCATACCATCTTCATGGGCCCTGTAGAAAAGTGAGAGTATTGATTTACGTTTGCGATGCTCTTAAATTTGTTTTCTTTTTTATTACATTTCAATTACATACATACACACACACATACATATTTGCTCATTTGCTTGTGTTTTTTGTGTTTTTTTTTTAATTTGTTTGTTTTATTTTTTTACAGGTTGATAGTATATCCACCACCTCCAGCTAAGGGAGGTATCTCTGTTACTAATGAGGACCTGCACTGTCTAAGTGAAGGAGAATTTTTAAATGATGTTATTATAGACTTTTATTTGAAGTAAGTTAATTTTCTACCTTCTTTAAGCATATCTTTTAACATTCTGTAGTGTATATCTTTGTTTTCTAGAATCAGAACTGTTTGGGTTTTGAATTCTATCACTGCAACTTATTGTGTGATGTTTGGGAAATTATTTAATGTCTCTACCTATGTTTTCTCATAAAAAAAGTGAGAAGAGTAGTAACATCTAAAAGGGTATGAGAATTAAATAATACATGTCAAGCGTTAAGAAAATACTTGGCCCATGCTGCATGTTCATAAATGCTGGCTTATTGTTATTGTTATACTATTTTAGGCCTTTAAAAAATTGTTACTACTCTAGGTAATAAACTATTGAGCAAGCACAAAAGTATGATTTTACTTGATATTTAGTGCCAGCTATGTACCACATACTGTGTTAGAAATTTATGGTCTTATAGGGAACACAAATACAGGATTAAACATTGACAGAAGTATTAACATGGTGTAGACACAGCAGCAAAACAGTGCTTCATTCTCTTTGGGGGTTGGAAAATAGAAGGGACCAAGATTCTTTCCTGGAAGAGCTTACATCATGACCCAGTATACACATGCATATACATGTATGTGCAGTGTGTTTATACATGTATAAATTTGTATGTGTTTACTGGTTTGTGATATAAAAGGAGTGTGTATATGAAACAAAACAGAATTATTAGTGTATCCAGCACTTGCCAGTATTTTCTAGTTTATTCAAATGTATTTCATAAAACTTTTTTCTGAAGAACTGGTTGTTGAAAGCTGCTGAATTGACTTCATAACCTACTAATGGTTGCAGCCAGCCATTTGGGCAAAAGAGTACATTGTTACAAAGAGTAAAAGGTTTTGATCAGAGATGTGGTATCATAATTGAGCTTTCCTTAAGATCATTTTGACAAGAATTATTGTTGATGTCTAGATGAGGGATGATTTAAGGAAATTTAATTAAGATGATACAAGAATCCTGATTAAGGGGCACTGGGTGGCTCAGCTGGTTCCAGCTCTTGATTTCAGCACAAGTCTTGATCTCAGAGCCATAAGTTCAAGCCCCACCTTGGACTCCATGCTGAGCATGGAGCCTACTTTAAAAAAAAAAAAAGTCTCATTAAGGCATTTTAATTAGAGTGAAAAGGAAATAAATATTCTTTTTAGAGGTAGAGTTGTTTAGCAACTGAGTGAATGGATACCAAGAAGGAGAGGAATGGTTGGTAGAAATCCTAGCTTTCTGACTAGTGAGACCTGCGAAATGATTTTCTCACTGAGTGTGAAGCAATGAACAAAAACAGAACAGGTTTGTTGGAGGAAGGGATGAGTTTGCTTTTAGATGTTTGTGATACAACAAAAGGGACAGCTGAGTATATGGTTCTGGAGGTCATTTGAGTTCTGGCCTGGAGACATATAGAATTAGGATGCTTTATTTTGCAAGTGGTAGTTTAATTATGAGAATGGGTAAAATTGCTTAGGTAGAAATAAAGAATGAGAAAAAGCTATAAAGGACAGAATCTGGAGAGTTAGGGAAGAAAGAGATTCTCATGAATAAATTCTGAAGGATTTGAGAGGTATCCATAGTTGGTTATGTCATGAAATTGAAGGGAGTTGAAAGCTTTAAAGGAGGATACATTAAGTGGGTTCTGTATAGCAGAAGTTAGGGCAGATAAAGGCTCAGAATAACTTTAAGGTCCCAGTGACCCTGAGCTAATACCAGTCAAATGTAGACCTGGACTTCTACCCTAGTCCCTGGGGGATAATGAGATACTCTTTTCTCTCTCTGTCCAGCAGAGATGGTATCAGCGGAGGCCTAGTGGGGAGACTCCCATCCTTACTTGTAACACAGAGCCCCTCTGTCTCTCATAATAGTGGCCTAGTAGAGAACCTGAATTTCCATCCCCACCTGGCAGTAATGAGGTGGAACCCACTATACCCACTAGAAGGTGGTGGTACCAGGGAAGCCTCCTAAAGCATGAAAATTAAATAACATCTAGAGTCCTGTAACATAATACTCAAAATGCCCATCTTTCAATCTAAAATTACTTCTCTCACCAACAAGCAGATCTCAAATGGAATGAGAAAACATAATATAAATAGTCAACACCAAGACAGTACAGATATTAGAATTATTAGAATTAGAATTATGACAGATTTTAAAGCATCCATTATTAAAATTCAGAGAAAAATTGTGAACATATGTGAAACTTACTTAAAATTGATATAAAGAAGAAAAAGTGGAAATTTTTAGAACTAAAACTATAGTAACAAATAAAAGCTTCTATAAGCGCAACAGAAAAATGGAGAGGACAGAGAATCAGTGATCTAGAAGATAGAACATATCACTAACTGCATCTTATTTATTTATGTATTTGAGGTGGGGAGGGACAGGGAGAGAGGGAGAGGAATAAAGAGAATCTCAAGCGGACTCCCCGCGGAGCACAGAGCCCAAGGTGGAGCTCCATGTCATGACCTGGAGATAATGCCCTGAGCCAAAATCAAAAGTTAGATGCTCATCTGACTGATCCACCCAGGTACCCCTAATTACATTAAATTTAAATGCACTATTTAATAAAAAAAATAAAAAGAAAAAGAATAAATGCACTATTTATGTCAGTTAGAAGACCAAGATCAGGGGTGCCTGGGTGGCTCAGTCGTTAAGTGTCTGCCTTTGGCTCAGGTCATGGGATTGAGTCCTACATTGGGCATCCTGCTCGGTGGGGAGCCTACATCTCCCACTCCTCCTCTCCCTGTTTGTGTTCCCTCTCTCTATCAAATAAATAAATAAAATCTTTAAAAAAAAAAAAAAAAAAGGAAAGAAGACCAAGATCAACAGAGTAGTGGACTAATTAAACACCATAGCCCAATTATGTCCTGTCTACAAAAACGTAATTTCAAAGATAATAATATATATAAGTTGAAAATAAAAGTCTGATAAAAGATATGAAGCAGATATTAAAGCAAGAGTTAACTATATTGTTATCAGAAAATAAACATAAAAACAACAATTACTGGGGCTAGAGAGCCACCAAGAAGACTTAGCAATCCTAAATGGGTATATACCATACAACATAGCTACAAAATAGGTAGAGCTACAAAAATGAACCAGTCTAAAAAGAGAAACAGACAAATCCACAAATACAGCTGGAGACTTCAGTTCCCCTCTCAACAATTAATAGAACAACCAAACAAAATCAGCAAGGTCAACATCATCAACCAACAGGATATACTTCACTTTGGGGGTAATACTATATTCTAATTATGTTAATTATATCCCATTTTTTTAAAAGATTTTATTTATTCATTTGACAGACAGAGATCACAAGTAGGCAGAGAGGCAGGCAGAGAGAGAGAGAGGAAGCAGGCTCGCCACAGAACAGAGAGCCCGATGCAGGGCTCCATCCCAGGACCCTGGGATCATGACCTAAGCCGAAGGCAGAGGCTTTAACCCACTGAGCCACCCAGGTGCCCCAATTATATACCATTTTCAAAGGTATTATTTTTCCTTTTGAAGATTTGATAGTAATGGAATATGTTTCAGTAAATTATAAAATGTATCATTGATTTGCTAGCAAGAGAAACTGCCATAGGGGTGCCTGAGTGGCTCAGTCATAAGCATCTGCCTTCAGCTCAGGTCATGATCCCAGGGTTCTGGGATCCAGCCCCGCGTCAGACTCCCTGCTCAGCCTGCTTCTCCCTCTCTAACTTCCCCTGCTTATTCCCTCTCTCGCTCTCTGTGTCAAATAAATAAAATCTTTTTTTTTAAAAAAAAAAAAGAGAAACTGCCATAGATTTTAAATGTTTAACTTTGCAGATGTTAGAGTCTTCTGAAACCTAACAAACACATACAAGAAAGAGTTTAAAAAAATGAGTTCAAAGTTCTTCATAGCTAAGACAAAAAATGTTATCTCCTACCTATGGCCAACAAGTGTATGAAAAAATTTTCGATATTATTCATCAGGGAAATAAAAGTCAAACCCACAAAGAGTTTGGAGATATATGTATATAAAATATATATCCCCATTTGGATAGCTACTATCCAAAAGAAGTAAGAAAAGAAAATAAGTGTTGCTAAAAAAGAAAAAAGAAGGAAAGAAAATAAGTGTTCTGAGAAAGTGGGCAAAATGGATTCTTTGTGCACTGTTGATGGGAATGTAAAATGGTTTAGTTATTAAGGGAAAAAGTATAGTGGCTCCTCAAAAATTAGAAATAGAACTACCCGTGATCCAGCAGTCCTACTTCTAGGTATATATCCAATAGAATTGAAAGTATGGTCTCGAAGAGATAATTGCACACCCATGTTCATAGTAGCCAAGAGGTGGAAGCCACTCACATGCCCATTGATGGATGAATGGATAAACAAAATGTGGTATATAAATACAGTGGAATATTAATCAGTTTTAATAAGGAAGGAAATCTGTCACATGCCTCAGTATGAATGAATCTGGAAGACATTATGTAAAGTGAAATAAGCCAGTCACAAAAACATGATCCCACTTATATTAGGTGTCTGTAATTGTCATATTCATAGAAAAAGAAAATAAATGGTGGTCATCAAAAGCTGAGGGATGGGAGAAAAAGGAATTGTTTAATGAGTATGGAGTTTCTGTTTTGCAAGATGGAGTTCTGGAAATCTGTTTCACAACCATGTGAATATGCTTAACACTATTGAATTCTACACATAAAAATGGTTAAGAGTGGCAGACGCCTAACTGGCTCAGCTGGTGGAGCATGCAACACTTGATCTTGGGGTTATGAGTTTGAGCCCCACATTGGGTGTAGAAATTATTTTAAAATTTTTTAAAAAAATGTTTAAGATTGGGAGTGCCTGGCTGGTGCAGTCAGTGAAGCATGAGTCTTGCCCTCGGGGTTGTGGTTTGAGCCCCACTTTGGGTGTAGAGATTTAAAAATAAAATCTTTTTAAAAAATGGCTAAGATTGTAAATTTGATGTTACGCATTTTTATCATAATTTTTAAAAAAGATTATCTCTTAATTCTAATGTATACTTTCTTAAGAAACCAAACAAAGTCTTGAGTGTGCAGGACAGTACTACTGTTGTTGGATGAAGTGTTCTGTGAATGTCAGTTTAGTCAAGTTATTTGGCTGTTTGGCTCATCTTTGTCCTTACTGATTTTATGCCTGCTTGTTCTATCAGTTATTGATAGTTATGTGTACTTGAGAAGGTTGTATAGAACAAGTATAACAAATATATATGAAAATTTATATATGAATTTATATATGAAAATTTATAAAACATATATATAAACAAAAACAAATATATATATATATATATAAAGCACGCACACACACACACACACATACTTGGATCTCGAAGTATAATGGTTTGTCTGCTTTTCCTTTCAAATTCATTTTGCCTTATATATTTTGGATATTCTTACAAGTTTATGTTTCTTGGAGAATCAACCCTTTATCATTTGTAATGTTCCTCTATATCCTTGATAATGTCTTTGTTCTTAAGCCTCCTTTGTTCACCATGAATATAGTTACTGCAGTTTTCTGTTGGCTTTTGTTTGCATGGTATGTATTTTTCATCCTTTTACTTTTAACTTATTTAATTTTTTTTTTAAGATTTTTTTTTTTAATTTATTTATTTGACAGACAGAGATCACAGGTAGGCAGAGAGGCAAGGCACAGAGATGAAGGGAAGCAGGCTCCCCGCCGAGCAGAGAGCCTGATGCGGGGCTCGATCCCAGGACCCCGGGATCATGACCCGAGCCGAAGGCAGAGGCTCCAACCCACTGAGCCACCCAGGCGCCCTTAACTTATTTAATTTTTGATATTTAAAATAGTTTTTGGTTCTGAAAGCATATAGTTGGATCTGAAAAATAAGTTGAATACCTGTATTTTGTTTACATTGTAGCTTATTATATTTCATACTTATATCTTTACTTTGTACGCTGTGATAGAGATTTTATAGTATTTGTGTATACTTTTGAAAGTCTTTACATTTTTGGGAGGCCCCTTGATATTATAGTAGCACTTTAATTAAAACTACATTAAAGTTACATTATCTAAAAGTTCTGCTTTTCTGCAAATCAGTATTCCAAATGAAAAAGGAAACCTAACAAAATCCGTGGTTTTTAAAAAATATATATGCTTATAAGGTACCTGGATGGCTCAGTTGGTTGAGCATCAGCTCTTGATTTCTGCTCTGGTCGTGATCTCAGGGTCCTGAGATTGAGCCCCACATCAGACACCCCACTTAGCAGAGAATCTGCTTGGGAATTCTCTCTCTCTCTTTCTTCCCCCTACCTCCACTTGCACTTTAGTGCTTTAGTGCTTTCTCTTGCTCTAAAATAAATCTTAAAAAAAAAAATCTGTTTATATTATAAATATATTTATATTATGTTTATATGTCTCATGACATGCTTAGAAGTTAATTTAAAAAGAGACTTTCTTCTTAAACTTAACTATATTAAAATAACTAATTCAACTGTTACTAGAACTGCATGTTATTTTCTAACTCTTCAAGTAGGAAACAAACTTTTTCACTGTGACTTTCTTAAATACAATATTGTATTAGTTCAGGGTGTATAATGGTATAATGGTTCAACGGTTCTATACATTACTCAGTGCTCATCAAGATAAAGGTACTGTTAATCCCTATTATCTAGTTCATCTATCTGCCCACCTACTTCTCTGGCAACCACCAGTTCTTAATATTTAATAGTAGAGGAGGGGGGTTGTCTCTTTTTCTCAAGGTTTGTCTTGTTTCTTAAATGCCACGCATGAATGAAATCATATGATATTTGTCTTTCTCTGACTTTCTTTACTTAGCATGTACCCTCTAGGTCCATCCATGTTGTTGCAGATGGCAAGATCTCATTCTTTTTGATGGCTGAGGAGCAATCCGTTTGTGTGTGTGTGTCTGTGTGTCTGTGTGTCTGTACACCACATTTTTATCCATTCACATATGACTAAACATTTGGATTGCTTCCCTGTCTTTGCTATTGTAGATAATGCTATGATGAACATAGGGGTGCATATGTCTTTTCAATTGTTGTTTTCATTTTCTTTGGATAAATACCCAGTAGTGAAATTACTGGATCATAGAGTATTCTGTTTTTAAGTTTTGAGGACCTCCTACTGTTTTTCCACAGTGTCTGTATCAGCGTGCATTCTCACCAACAGTGCATGAAGGTTCCTTTTTCCTCCACATTTTTACCGGTACTTGTTGTTTCTTGTGTTTTTTTATTTTATCATTCTGACAGGTATTAAGTGATACCTTTTTGTGGTTTTGATATGCATTTTCCCAATGATTAATGATGTTGAACATCTTTTCATGTGTTTGTTGACCATCTGTATGTCCTTGGGAAAATGTCTCTTCATGTCTTCTGCCCATTAATTGATTTGGTTGGGGTTTTTTTTCTCTTTCTTTTTCATATTGAGTTGTATTAGTTCCTTATATATTTTGGGTATTAACTGCTTATTGGATATATCATTTGCAGATACGGTATCTTCTCCCATTTAGTACGTTGCTTTTTTGTTTTGTTGATGGTTTTCTTCACTGTGTAAAACCTTTTTATTTTGGTGTAGTCCGAGTAGTTTAATTTTGCTTTTGTTTCTCTTGCCTGTAGAGTCATATCTAGAAAAATGTTTCTGCACTGATGTCAGAGAAATTACTGCTTTATGTTTTCTTCTAGAATTTTTGTGGTTTCAGGTCTCACATTTAGATCTTTAATCTGTTTTGAGTTTATTTTTTTGTGTGTGGTATGAGAAAGTGGTCCATCCAGTTGTCCTAACATCATTTGTTGAAAAGACTCTTTTCCCCATTGTATATTCTTGCTTCCTTTATTGTAGATTAATTGACCTTTATTGTAGATTAATATGTGTGGGTTTATTTCTGAACTCTCTATTCTGTTCCATTGATGTATGTGTTCATTTTTGTGCCAGTGCTATACTGTTTTGATTACTACCACTTTGTAGTATTTCTTGAATTTGAGATTGTATTACTCCAGCTTTGTTCTTCTTTCTCAAGATTGCTATTCTGAGTCTTTTGTAGTTCCATACAAATTTTAGTATTATTCTAATTATGTAAAAAATGTTGGTATTTTGATAAGGATTGTATTAAATCTGTAGATTGCTTTGGGTAGTATAGACATTCTAACACTATTGGTTCTCCCAATCGATGAGAGTGGAGTATCTTTCCATTTGTTTGCATCATCTTCAGTTTCTTTCATCAGTGTTAACAGCTTTCAGAGTATGTGTCTTTCATTCCTTTGGTTAAAGATATTCCTAGGTATTTTATTAATTTTTCTTTCTCCTACATAATTATTAGTGTATGAGCAACAGTTTTCTATAGATTAAATTCATTCCTGTGATTTTACAGAATTCATTTATCAGTTCTACTAGATTTTTGGTAGAGTCTTTTTTTTTTCTTTTTTAGGGATGGAGGGAGAAGGGGGGTGCAGAGGGAGGGAGAGAATCTTAGGCAGGCTTCATGCCCAGTGCAGAGCCCGATGTGGGCATGTGGGCTCAGTCTTGACCTGAGCCAAAATCAAGAGTTGGACAGTTAACCAACTGAACCACTGAGGTGCCTCTTTATGGTAGGGTCTTTAGAATTTTCTGTATATAGTATCATGTCATCTTCAAATAGTGGAAGTTTTATTTCTTCCTTACTAATGTGGCTGCTTTTTAATTTTTTTTCTTATCTGATTGCTGTGGGTAGGACTTCTAGTACTATATTAAATAAAAGTTTTGGGAGTGAACTTCCTCGTTCTGTTCCTGATCTTAGAGGAAAAGTTCTGTTTTCATCATTGAATACGATGTTAACTGGGTTTTTCACATATGGCCTTTATTATGTTGAGGTATATTCCCTCTAAACTTACTTTGTTGAGAGTTTTTATCATGAATGGATAATATACTTTATCCTGTGCTTTTTTTGCGTCTATTGACATGATCATCTGGTTTTTATCCTTTCCCTTGTTAATGTGATGTATCATGTTGGTAGATTTGTGAATATTAAACTACCCTTGCATCCCAGGAATAAATTCAGATTGCTCATTGTCAGTGATTTTTTTTAAACGTATCATTGGGTTTGGTTTGCAAACATTTTGTTGAGGACTTTTGCATCTATGTTCCATAAGAGATATTGGCCTGTAGTTCTCTCTCTCTCTCTCTCAATCTCTCTCTTTTTTTTTTTTTTTTTGTAGTGTTTTTTATCTGGTTTTGGTAACAGGGTAATGGTGGCCTTGTGGAATAAATTTGAAAGCTTTACTTTCTCTTTTATTTTTTCGAATAGTTTGAGTAGAACAGTTACTAACTTTTCTTTAAAGTTTTAGAAGACTACACCAGTGAAACCATCTAGTCCTAGATGTTTGTTGGGAACTTTTTGATTACAGTTTTGTTCTTGGTAATCAGTCTAATTTTCTTTTCTTTCTTGCTTCAGTTTTAGAGGGTTATATATTTCTAGGAGTTACCCATTTCTTCTAGGTTGTCCAATTTGTTGACATAATTTTTCATAATTTTCTCCTACTATTCTCTATTTCTTTGGTGGTTGTTATTTCTCCTTCATTTTTTATTTTATTTATTTGAGTCTTCAAGATCAGATCTTGCAAATCATAGTTTTATTCTCAAGCATTTCATTTGTTGAAAATAATCCAGTAGTTAGCATTGCCTAGAGTATGTAGTAAATTTTGCTAATAAAATCTGTTTTAAGAAAGGTTGATGTTAACTTAACAGATATTTGATTACTGACTGTTTTTAGTATAAACAGCTAAATTCATTATATTTGGATTTTTTTATAAAATAGATATTTGGTGCTTGAAAAACTGAAGAAAGAAGAAGCTGACCGAATTCATATATTCAGTTCTTTTTTCTATAAACGCCTTAATCAGAGAGAAAGAAGAAATCTTCATGAAACAACTAATCTATCGTAAGTCAAGCTCTGAAAATATTTAACAGATGTAGTAACTCACTCAAGTTTAAGTTAATGAAAAAAGCACTTGTATTAAGGCAACATTTTTTAATTCTATTGCCAATTAGCAAAATTAATAAAATTCATAATATTCTAAAACTTCAAGAATACCTGGAATTCATAAAGGTTTTTTGTCCAATATCTAAATCAGTAATTCCCAGATATGCCTGATAATTTAAAAATTAAAAAAAAAATTACTTGGATACTTACTAAGTACAGATTGCTCTGTTTTACCGTAGATGTTCCATTCCTAATACTTAAGAGAGGTACCTATGAATCTGTACTTTTGATAACTTCTTTGGATAATACTGCTCCAGCAAGTTAAGGAAATACTGTTCTGTGTATTAGCCTTCAATTAGTTTGTTTATAATTCCTGTCCTTATAGTGATTGCATCCAGCCCTAATTTGCACTGATACTTGGTTAAAAGATGTATACAGGATGCCGTAAGGGCTATCAGTTGTCTTGAATTGATGGCTATTGTGGATAATATAAATAATATTTTCTACTGTTTCAATGATTCCTAATTTTACATCTTAGAGTTGATGATAGTGATTGGTTTGACTATTGGTTCATAGTCTATTTTATTTCATCTTATGTAATGCTCATTTTTCGTGCTCTCTTTTCCTCAGTCGTTAAAGGCCATGGTCTAATACATTTCTCAATATAGTTGTTAATATGTAGTAATAAAAATAGTAGCACTGGTTCACCTAGTAAGTAGAAGCAGGAATTAAATAATTCCTTCTTGCAGATTCAGTGATGGGCAGTTTCACACATTCCTAGCTCCATCTGAGATGTTCTTTTTTCTTTCCCTGACTTGTTAAATCATCTTATACACTGTTTTATTTGTTAACATCTTAGTCTGCATAATCTATAAATGGCTGCATATAAGCTGAAGCACTAGAAACATTTCAGGAAGTGATAGTTTATCTCTTGTCTTATAGAATACAGCAAAAGCGACATGGGAGAGTAAAAACATGGACCCGGCATGTAGATATTTTTGAGAAGGATTTTATTTTTGTACCCCTTAATGAAGCGTGAGTAATAATTTTCTTTATGTAAATGTGAAGGCTGTTTTTAGAAAATGTGTTTATGAGTTGAAGAATTCATTTTTAAACTTCTTTCTGAAATTTGTGTATGTAGCTATATTTATGCTGCAATTTTTATGAAATTACTGCAGTTTCTTAGTGAATCATGTAAGATGTTGAATTTTATAAATACTAGCAAGAAATCTTTCTAATTTTGTTTTACTCATCAATGTAGAATAACGTCATTTTTAAAAAGTGGTCTATCAAACATCCTAGAGAACAGATTTCTTTAGGCAGAATGATGACTAGGTCACATGGATTTTGAATCTTTGAAAACACTTTGGCTCTTAACCAAAAGAGAAAAAGATGGCTAAATGTATGTCATGTACTCAAATTGAAAACCATGCTGACTACTTTGAACTATTTTCTAAGTAAATGGGGTGCTTAAATATTTTGTCTTCCCACAGTGACTAGAGAGACAATGATGTGTAGGATAGTAGTAGTATACAATTTAGACTTGAGAGATTTTATATTTCATTTTTCTGTTTTCCTATGCCTTCTGGCCAAAAACTCCCAGGAATACACCTTGGGTTTATTACTTGCATCAAGGGAGAAAACACACCGTGGGCAACCATGAATCCTCTCAGTAAAAGTGTGTTTGAAAGCACCTGACCTTTGGTTTGGTCAGTGGGGGAAGATGTAAGGAAGCAATTGTTTGGGTAAAGAAGTAGCATTTACCCATTTAGCAAAAAGTAGGGAATATTTGTCTTTTTGTTGTTGTTGCATTGTGACCTTGTTTGTCTCTACTTAGAAAAACTGAGAAATGTCCTTTCTTTGTCTCAATTTATCACAGTTGCAGAGTAAGTTTGTCTGGGGTTGGTATTCTATAAGATTGTTTATGTCTAATAAGCCTATTTGTGCCAGACTAGCTTCTGAATGTGCTCTTTTTTTTTTCCTTCTTACTGTGAAAAACAGAGTCACTCAAGAGTATAATCAAATTCTGTTTATTTAAAAATCAGGTTAATCATAAGACCTGTGCTCTCTAATGAGCCCAGCCAAAGATAGGTAGGTTAGGTCAAAACACTGGTTATAGCTATAAAGCCCAACTTATTCAGAGCTGTATATTTAAGTCAAACAAAGTGTCATAATTTAAAATCAAGTTTAAAACTAATTCTTAATTTCTTCATTTCTTAATTTCATTTCTCAAAAATAAGGTGTCTTGACAGTAATTTGTCATAAAGAGTAACATATGAGCTGCCTGCTTAGGTGAAAGGGAAGATAAACAAAGAGAGCTCTTTTTCAGAAATGAATTATAAAAATTTAAGGTACATACTCTAGCAATAGAGGCACATTCCTCTTAGTGCATCTGTGGTGGATTGAGGCTATGATAAATGCTTCTAGTTATCTTGGTGAAAGAAAGAGAATGAACAAAGATACAGAGTCAGTAAAGGATTCTGCAAAAGACCAGTGCCCTTAGTAGATGGGAAAAAAGCCTCCAAATTCTGAGGGCTCATTTTGCTTTGTTTTCTTTTTGAAGAGCTAAAGCCACAAATAGTTCTGTTTACTAATCATTTTAGATAGGTTGTTGTGTTTTTGCTGTTTTAATTCTCTTGGTAGTGGTAGTTTCTTAGACTTTAAAGTTTGTAAGGTGTTTGTTAAAAATTGATAAGGCAAAAATGTCAGCATTTAGAGCCGATCAATCTTAAGTGAAATTACTTGTTTTAGCCTCTTCTCCCACTGGTGGTTTAAGGTCAATGTGTAGCTGCTCTTAAAAGTGATCACGTGGGGCGCCTGGATGGCTCAGTCATTAAGCGTCTGCTTTTGGCTCAGGGCATGATCCCGGGTCCTAGGATCGAATCTTGCTGAGCAGGAAGCCTACTTCTCCAGCTCCCCCATGACTGCGTACCCTCTCTCGCTGTCTCTCTCTGTCAAATAAATTTAAAATCTTTTTTTCATAAAAGCAAAATCCTGTCACTTAGTGGTTGAGAATAACCTCAGATGTAGCTGATTTAAGTTTCTCCTTTCAGCTAGGTAAAGAAAGAATTTTTCTTAGTTTTTAGGTATATAACAGAAAATTTATGCCTTATACATATTTGTCATAGCTAAGAAATATTAAAAACTGTGGTAGAACTTGTGTTGTACCTTCAGGTTGAGAACTATATTATACCATATTAATCAATTTTTTAAACATATGTTTTCACATTTAACTTTTCTGACATTGAGCTGTGAAATACAGTTAGCCAAACTTGGAATAAAGTGAGAAAGATGGTATGTGGCTCTTTCTACTACCCTAGTCTGACCTAAGTCCATAGGACAGTAAGGGTTTATAAAGAACAGGAGTGAAGCATTCCTCCATCTGGCCTTTAATGTGCTGAGGACGAAGCCAGGCTCTGTCACCCTTGTATTCATGCTATCTGATGAAGAGATAATTAGTTTTCTTCATATTACTTTGGAGGAATTTAACATTTTATAAAAGTGAAAATATAGAATAACTTGTTCATGTTAAGATAATATGTTTTTTCACTCCTCAAACATCTGTTGAATACCCTGTTATATGATAAACAGTGTACTCAGCCAGTAAGTTCTCTGACATCTGTAGCCTATTCATTGTATCTTAGCATATAGCACTGTCTAGGATATAGTAAGCCCCTAATAAAATGCCTCATTAGATTAATGAATATTGGGGCACCTGGGTGGCTCAGTTGTTCAGTGTCTGCCTTTGGCTCAGGTCATGATCCCAGTGTCTTAGGATCAAGCCCCATATCGGGCTTCCTGCTCAGTGGGAAGCCTGCTTCTCCCTCTCCAGTTCCCCTGTGCTTGTGTCCCCTCTCTCACTGTCATAAATAAATAAAATCTTAAAAAAAAAAAATTTAAATGAGTATTAGCCAATGTTAGCTGTACAGCTTTTTACTCATGGCTTCTAACCTATTGTTAGAAACCATGATACCTGAATTTAGCTAAATCAGGAGCACACACCTGATAGCTGGGACTCTACTAATTCTGAGGTTTTATAATAATGCTTAAAAAATAGGTACATTATTTCATTTTAATTATATACATCTCAATAAGCATAAGACAAAGAATTATTTAATATTTTCAACATCAAGTGATGCCTAACCTTATTCTTAAGAAAAACAGTTGTGGGGTAAAAGTTTTTTAAGTTTTATGTGTGCAATATTTGGAAATGTTCAAAATTAGGCTGTTTAGGCTTCTGATAATAGTTTAATCTTGAGCTAGTTTCCTGTCCTTTGACATGAATAGGTCAAGGGAAATGGGAATGGTGAGTTACAGTGATCTAATTTATATTTTCTTAAATCACCTAAAAGTAAGAATGAATTTTTTCATTCAAAAAGCAATAAAGGTTCAAGGGATTATTTGCAAAAGTGAGTGCAGGCTACATAATTCTAAAAAAAAATTATTTTTTTGAATAGACATTATATTCTATTAATGATCATATAAACAAGTGACTTTATTTGAGAATTGAAAAAATCGGGCATTCTTTATAAGTTTGTTGACTTTAGAAAAAATATGTCAGTTGATACTTATTGCCAAATATAATAAACTCTCCTAATAATATATTCAGTAGTTTCATTTGTTTTTTACAGTGCACACTGGTTTTTGGCTGTTGTTTGTTTCCCTGGTTTGGAAAAACCAAAGTATGAACCTAATCCTCATTACCATGAAAATACAGTCATGCAAAAATGTTCAACTGTAGAGGACAGTTGTATTTCTTCTCCTTCAGCCAGTGAAATGGACAGTTGTTCACAAAACTCTTCTGTCAAGCCTGTAATTAAGAAGATGCTAAACAGAAAACATTGTGTAGCTGGAATTGATTCAAGTGCTGAACAGGAAGAAAGTGACCCTCATTCTCGGAGAAACATAGGCAGTGTGAAATGTAGTCTGAAAAAAATAAATCATACTGCAAGTGAAAATGAAGAATCGAATAAAGGAGAATCTACATGCCAGAAAGTTGTTGATAGGACTAAAAGTGAAAATGGCCTACAGAATGAATATTTAAGTTCTATGCACCATACAGGTATGTGTCTAAGTGTTTTGAAAGAATCAAGGAATTCAGAATAAATTGGTTTTTTTATACATAGGATTAAGATTTCAAAGCACACTTTTTTTAAAAGTCAGATTTATTGAGATATGACTTATTTACAGTAATATTCACCCATTTTATAAGTATAGCTCAATGAGCTTTGATAAATGTATATAGTCATATAATCTCTACAATAATCAAGATTTAGAACTTTTCCATCATTCCAAAAAATTCCCTTATGCCTTTCTACACCCCAAAGAAGGTTTAAAACTGTAGTACAAGGGGGGCGCCTGGGTGGCTCAGTTGTTAAGCGTCTGCCTTCGGCTCAGGTCATGATCCCATAGTCCTGGGATCAAGCCCCACATCAGGCTACCTGCTCAGCAGGAAGCCTGCTTCTCCCTCTTGCGCTCCCCCTGCTTGTGTTCCCTCTTTGTCTCTCTCTTTCTCTCTCTCTCTCTGTCAAATAAATAAATAAATAAATCTTAAAAAACAAACAAAAAAACTGTAGTACAAGGTCTACGTTTTTCATTTATAGCAACTTGGGTTTATTCTTATTTCATAGGCAGTTAAATGTGACACAAACAGTAGTTGGACACTCTTAGATCTTTAAGGCAAATTAGTTCATTCTTCTCAATTTATAGATGGGCAGATAGAGATCAAGTAGCGAGAGTCAGAAATTAAAGCCTTTTCCTCCAAAATAGTTGTTGACATTCAAATGAGAGGTTAGTTCTTTATTCTTCACTCTCTTTCATGTTTCAGTGGGAAGAAGGGTGCTAGTCCAACCTCTACTTTTTTATTTCCATTCAGTTCTAATGAATTGAATTTTTTTCCCTTGAATAAGTTCCATATTTCTAGCACTTGTTAGAGAAATCTAGTTTCTCTTCCAGTACTTAAATTTCATATCAGATCAATTTTGTAATTTTCTCTCCATCCCAAAAGTAAAATAATCTACTTCATAAAATCCATAATATGCTATGACATGCGCCTTGCTTATTAAGCTGTGAATAAATCTAATACATTTGCTTTGGAGGAAAAAGCCAGAATAAGACATAAAAGATATTATGTGAATTCAGAAAGGACTTTCAAAAATTAAGAATGCTGGAGCACCTTGGTGGCTCGGTTGGTTAAGCGTTCAACTCTTGGTTTCGCCTCAGTTTGTGGTCTTATAGTTGTGGGATTGAGCCCCATGTCACAGTCTGTACTCAGTGCGGAGTCTGCTTCAGATTCTTTCTCCTTTTGTCCATCCCTGATCATGCACTCTCTCTCTCTCTAAAATGAATAAATAAAATCTTTAAAAAAAAAAAAATGCTGAAGATAGTCTTGATACTTTTACCACCTTATTTTAGTACCTCAGAATGCTATTGTTGAGTTTTATAAAAATAGTTTTTATTTGTTTGACATACTAGCTGCATAAATCTGATATTAGCCTCAGATTGATGATCTTTGTGCCCTTTGGAAGGTATAAGATAAATGACAGAAAGGGGAAATACAGCAGTTACAGCAAAAAAGTACATGTAATGTAAATATTTGCTAACTCACGTTTCAGTCTATTTCATTTTGCAGGAAATGGAATGAAGATAGACAAAGTGGGTAATCACTAAGTGCAGCCTGTATTATTTTTCAGCTTTAGTATTTTAATACTTGGGTCAAAGAAAAAATAAGACAGAGTTAGATACTATTAAGTATTGGTGAAGATGTGGAGAAATTAGAAACCTCATATATGAGATGACTGGGTGGCTCAGTTGCTTAAGTATCTGCCTTCGGCTCAGGTCATAATCCTGGAGTCGTGGGGTCAGACTCCTTGCTCAGCAGGGAGCCTGTTTCTCCCTCTGCTTGCCACTGCCCCTGCTTGTGTTCTCTCTCTCTCTCTCTCTGACAAATAAATAAATAAAATATTTTTTTTAAAAACTCCTATATTATTAGTAGGAATGTAAAATGGTGCAGCTGCTGTCTTTGGAAGACAGTTTGATAGTTCCTTACAAAATTAAATGTAGAGTTATAATATGACCCAACAATTTCATTCCTATATATATATCCAAGAGAAATAAAAACACACAAAAACTTAAACATGAATGTTCATTGTAGCTATAGTAACCAAAACGTAGAAGCAACCCAGATGTTCATCATCTGACAAATGGATAATCAATTAGTGTTATATCTATTCAGTGGAATATTATTAGATCATAAAAAATGAAATACTGATATATGCTACAACATTGATGGTCTTAAAAATGGTGTGAAAGTAGTCACAAAAAAACCACATACTATGTGATTCCATTTGTGTGAAGTCTCCTGAACAGGAAAATCTATAGACTAGATTAGGGCTAGTGTGGTGTGGCAAATGGGAGTGGGGGAGGGGGAGGGGGGATGATAGCTGAATAGCTGAAAGGTACAGGGTTTCTTACGGAGGTTTAAAATTTTTCTCTGATGAGGGGTGCCTGGGTGGAATAGTTGGCTAAGTGTCTGACTCTTGGTTTCAGCTCAGATGGTGATCTTAGGTAGTGAGATTGAGCCTGGCGTTAGGCTCCATGCTCTGTGCGGAGTCTACTTAAGACTATCTCTCCTACCATCTTTGCCCCTCCCCCTGCTAGCGTGTACGTGCTTGTGCAAATAAATAAATATTTAAAAATAATAATTAAGGGGCGCCTGGGTAGCTTAGTGGGTTTAAGCCTCTGCCTTCAGCTCGGGTTGTGGTTTCAGGGTCCTGGGATCGAGCCCCACATCGGGCTCTCTGCTCAGCGGGGAGCCTGCTTCCCACTCTCTCTCTGCCTGCCTCTCTGCCTGCCTCTCTGGCTACTTGTGATCTATGTCTGTCAAATAAATAAATAAAATCTTTAATAATAATAATAATTAAGGGGCGCCTGGGTGGCTCAGTGGGTTAAGCCTCTGCCTTCAGCTCAGGTCATGATCCCAGAGTCCTGGGATCGAGCCCCACATCAGGCTCTCTGCTCAGCAGGGAGCCTGCTTCC
>NW_019154101.1:42965207-43019932 GCF_002288905.1 Enhydra lutris kenyoni
TAGGTCATGATCCCAGAGTCCTGGGATCGAGCCCCACATCAGGCTCTCTGCTCAGCAGGGAGCCTGCTTCCCTTCCTCTCTCTCTCTGTCTGCCTCTCTGCCTACTTGCGATTTCTGTCATATAAATAAATCTTTAAAAATAATAATAATAATAATAATAATAATTAAGGGGCGCCTGGGTGGCTCAGTGGGTTAAGCCTCTGCCTTCGGCTCAGGTCATGATCCCAGGGTCCTGGGATCGAGCCCCGCATCAGGCTCTCTGCTCAGCGGGGAGCCTGCTTCCCCCTCTCTCTCTGCCTGCCTCTCTGCCTACTTCTGCCTACTTGTGATTTCTCTCTCTGTCAAATAAACAAATAAGAAATCTTTAAAAAAAATAATAATTAAGAAAATAAAATTTACTCTGATAGTTGCACATATGTGTAAATATATAAAAACATCTGAATTGTACACTATTTTTTTTTTAAAGATTTTATTTATTTATTTGACAGAGATCACAAGTAGGCACTCCACCGATGGAGCCAGCCAGGTGCCCTTAAACAAAGCATTTTAGATAGTTTTAATATACTTTTAACTATCGAACGCATAGAGTCACAAGTGTTGAGTCCTGATGTCAGATAATAATATGCTGTCGTAAATAAGTAGGAATTGTATCACATCGTAGGGATTAGGTTAAGGCCAACTGTAGGAAAATAATGTGTGTTATTGGTACTTTCATTTGATAGTTTTTCAGTTGAGCACCATATGAAATAGTTGTCTTACTATGGTACATGAAAAATGTGTATGTTTTAAACTCTAGAATCACACGTGGCATCTTCAGAGGATCTGACTGTATGAGAAACTCTCAGAAACTGAGACTGATAAAAGAACAGTTGAGTTATCACCTCTCACTGTACACCAGGACATTTACTTACTGAATAAAAGAATTATTATTTTTCTGCCTTTTTTGAAATGCACATATATTTAATTTGAGTAAGGTTTATATTTATATTACATAGCCTCTGTAGATATGAATAATTGGCTGCTAGAATAACTTGATTATAATTGATTGTGAATTTCCTGAGGATTTGGACTGATTTTGTTCAAATATAGATAATTTAGCTTCAAACAAACATAAAAATACAGATTTTTGAAAAAAAATGTAAAGGCTATTTTTCATATAACAAAAGGATTTACCATAGTGCTTTGTTATTTATTTTAAATAGTATGTTTTAAATCACAACTTTTAGAGAGACAGACCTCTTTTCAGAGGCATGTTCTATTTTGCTGTCTTCTCACCCCATCTTCCTTTTCAATAACTTTTAGTTCCCTTTTAATAACATATAAAAATAAACTGTATCCTGTCTAATATACCTTAAAGTCATACTCTTTAAAGTGGAAAAGGTATACTCTTTAATAAGCAGATTACTAAATTTGGTATTAGAGTCCTCAGTTTTCATTATTTTCATGTAAACCTTATATATTTTTTTTGAAACATATGATTAGCATCTTTCAGCAAAATATTTTGAAGGATTTAGATTTTTAAAACTGACTTTTAAAAGAATCAATTTCAAATTTATGAATCATTTCATGCTAAAATTGTCTTGGGTTATTTTATTTTATTGAAAAGTCAGTGAATATAACAAAACATGAAGGAAAAGTATATGGGGTGCCTTGGTGGCTCAATCAGTTAAGCATCTGACAATTTCAGCTCAGGTCATGGTCTCAGGGTCATGAAATCCAGCCCTATGTTGGGCTCTGTGCAGGGCATGGAGACTGTTTAAGATTCTCTCTCTCCTTGTACCCCTCCATTCCTTTCTTGTGCTCTCTCTCTCTCAAAATAATATTAAAAAAACAAATTTAAGAAAAAGAAGGAAAAATAAACAAGAGTTTGAGAACTCATCCATAGCTACTATCCTAACATCTTGAGTAGTTTCATTTTTGTATTTTTCTTTTTATTATTTGTCCCCAAACAATCTGTTTAATTTAATTTTAATCATGTTTGTTTTTTAATCTGTATTATACAATTTTCACAATTTTATCATTTTAATTTTAAAAATGTATAATATTTTATGTTCTGTAATTAGCTAAGTATTCCTGTTATTGGACATTAGGTTATTTTTAGACAATTGTAGCTTCTGTTATTAAAGATATCTAGCATACCTAGCACAAAAATGTTTTAATACACATATATGTATATATCTATATATATTTAAACATACATATATTTATAATTGATACCTAGTTTTAAATTTTAATGAATTTTAGGGTCTAAGTAGTAGAAACAACTTCATAATTTATTTGAATCCAGGTTTTTATTAGAAGTAAATTTGTGGAATTACATGTTAATGCAGATTTTTATCCATAGTTACTATATAATTAATGACTAGCATTAATTTTAACATCATATACTATAAGGTATGTGCATGTCCTTTTTTAAATTATATAATGTTTCTTATTGATATAGATGGCTTAAGCAAAATTAGACTAAACTATAGTGATGAATCAACTGAATGTAGCAAAATGCTTGAAGATGAGCTCATTGACTTCTCAGAAGATCAGGATAACCAGGTAAAACCTAAGCTTTGCAAAAAGCTCCAATATTTTATCTAACTAAGTTTTTCTTGGAGTCCTGTAAGCAGTTCCTTCTACCAGTAACTCATGCCTTCTGAATTTGGGTCTCATCTCAAAGCACAAACCTAAGTTTTTTTTTTTTTTTTTAAGATTTTATTTTATTTTATTTGACAGAGAGAAATCACAAGTAAGCAGAGAGGCAGGCAGAGAGAGAGAGGGGGAAGCAGGCTCCCTGCTGAGCAGAAAGCCCGATGCGGGGCTCGAACCCAGGACCTGGGATCATGACCCGAGCCGAAGGCAGCGGCTTAACCCACTGAGCCACCCAGGCGCCCCACAAACCTAAGTTTTTAATTCAGAAGTTGCCAGGGGGGCACCTGGGTGGCTGAGTGGGTTAAGCCTCTGCCTTCAGCTTCGGTCATGATCCCAGGGTCTTGGGATCAAGTCCCACATCGGGCTCTCTGCTTGGTGAGCAGGAGCCTGCTTCCTCCTCTCTCTCTCTCTGCCTGCCTCTCTGCCTACTTGTGATCTCTCTCTGTCAAATAAATAAATAAAATCTTAAAAAAAAAAAAAAAAAAAAAAAGGGGAAGTTGCCAGGGTAAATGTATAGTGTTTTTTTGTTTTATTTCTCTTCTAGGGTTTCTACTTTAGTTATTGCCGTCATGGACTAAACTAACATTACCTACCTCAGAACAGTTTTAATACAAAACTGACTCTCCCACCTAAACCCCACCACTAGCCCCACTAACTCTGCCATCCCTTTCTCTTCCTCTTTTAAAGCATTTATGGGTCATACTTAACCTTTGGTCTAACTTATTCAGGAGGCAAATGTGTATACTTGATTATGTAGTATTTGAGCACAGCAAAATTATTATTTTTTTCCACATTTCCAGTGATTCTTTTCTTCTAGCTTAAAGTATATGTATCATGGCGGGAACATATAATATTTAGTTAAAACTAACATTGGTAGGGGCGCCTGGGTGGCTCAGTGGGTTAAAGCCTCTGCCTTTGGCTCAGGTCATGATCCCAGGGTCCTGGGATGGAGCCCCGCATCTGACACTCTGCTCAGCAGAGAGCCTCCTTCCTCCTGACTCTCTGCCTGCCTCTCTGCCTATTTGTGATCTCTCTCTGTCAAATAAATAAATAAAATCTTTAAAAAAAATTAACATTGATAAATTTTCATATTTCTTTAGAGCTCCTTAGAGTTGATATTTCCTTAGAGTTCTAATAAATTTTACTTACACCAAGAATAAAATATATTTTTGAAAATATTTTATGTCTCAGTTAAAGAGGGCTATGTTGAAAGAAAAGTTTTAAGAATCTTACAGCATTCCATTTCTTTAATCTCTGAACCTTTATTTGTTTGAATAAACTTTGAGTTTATCTTATAGTGAAGATAGCTTTGTACTGCACCATTTTTCCTTTTTGCACAATCCTTCCGTGAACAAAAGCCATTTTTTGTGGTGTCTAAGAAATACAGTTTTTCTCTGCAACTTACACAGGCATATATATATGGATTATATTCAAGGTTTGTAATGAGTGCTATACTATGTTCTTTTGGGGTAATAGTTATATGAACTAGCAAATATATGTGTTATTATTTCTGTTGTTTATTAGTTCATTTATAAGGTTGCTAAAAGCTTTCTGAAGAACAGGAAAAGCTTTGTTTTACATTCAAGATAATCTACAAAATAAGGCACACTGTCATTAAGTTGTCTTCTCTTAAGTGAAGTACATGTATGGTTCTATGACAGAGGTGTTTCCAAAAACTCTTTAAATATTTCTGATTTTAAAAATTATTTATGTAAAAGAATAAGTCATTCATATTCCTATTGAGAAACAGTTATCTTACCCAACAAACTAAATTTTTGTAGAAATATCTAAAATCAGAACAGTAGTATTTGAAGAAGAATCAGTCATACTCTATTCGTCTTTAAAATTTTCTTTTACATTGAAAAATCAGATATAACAATGTCATAGCCTTCTGATCCGTGGTTTCTTTTTATTAAAATGTCAGTTTTGTGGCATTAGATAATTAGAATCAAGGACCACAATTTCTCATGTCTGAGGACTATTATAAAGAAAAAATTTACATATTTGCTACAAAGATTTTTATTATCAGTAGTGCTGTTTTGTGAGGTTATTAATTATTTAGATTGTATATCTTCACTACTAACAGGCTGTCTTTTATAGGATGATAGCAGTGATGATGGATTCCTTGCCGATGACAACTGCAATTCAGAAATAGGACAGTGGCATTTAAAGCCTACTATCTGTAAACAGTAAGCATTAACTTTATATCTCGCATACTGCATGATGAATTTTATTTACGTAACCTCATAGAATAAAACGTAACTGGACAGTTTTTATTTCAGCAAGTCCTTAAAAATCACAAAACCTATCTAAGATGAGTGAGGAGAGTTGGGTTATGCCCAGTGTCCAGGGCTCAAGTTGGGGAGAATGGATAATCATTTTTCTGTTTGATTGTGAAGTGGAATCTTGAAAAAAAAAACACTGGATTCTAAACTAACTCTTTTTTTTTTTCCCCTAAGTGATCTCTACACTCAGTGTGGTACTTGAACTCACAGCCTTGAGATCAGGAGTTGTATGCTCCACCAGCTGAGCCAGCCAGGTGCCCCTAAACTAATTCTTCTATATGATGATTACCTGTTTTCTTATCTATAATAGGTTTTAGTTAGAAGTGGGATTATTTCAGAGCACCTGACTGGCTTAGTCTTGATGTTTGGGTTGTGGATTTGAGCCCTACATTGGGTACAGAAATTACTTTAAAAAAAAGGCTTAAAAAAAGTGGAATTTTTTTCTATTTTGCATGGTCCCACTTTTGCTATTTGGAATCTGGGGATTTTCAAATTTTCAGAATTATTTTGACTTTTTACTAAATTTTGTATTCTTTTAAGGAACCAAAAATGGAACTTTAGTCAAATACGTTTATAATAAGAAGTGGTTCAATTAATATTATGCAATTTGTTTTGTTTTTGTTTTTAAATATTTTATTTATTTGTCAGAGAGAGAAAACACAAGCAGGGGGAGCAGCAGAGAGAGGGAGAAAGCAGGCTCCCCACTGATTAAGGAGCCCAGTGTGGGACTCGATCCCAGGACCCTGGGATCATGACTTGAGCCGAAGGAAGATGCTTAACCGACCAAGCCACCCAGGCATCCCTACAATCTGGTATTTAATATAACCATGGATATTTAGGTATTGTGTTAGGGTATATGTGTCTATAAGATTTATTTTTCCCCCAAGTCTTACTGAAGCAAGTGAATTTTGAATATTTTAAATTCTGTTGATAGTGCTCACCTCTTTATGCCTTTTTAACATTATAAAGTATTGGGGGCACCCATTGGTTAAGTGGTTAAGTGTCTGCTTTCGGCTCAGGTCGTGATCCTAGGGTCTTGGGGTCAAGCCCCTCGTTGGGCTCCCTACTCAGTGGGGAGTCTGCTTCTCCCTTTCCCTCTGACCCTCCCCCCTGCTTGTGCTCTGCTCTCACTTTCACATATGTGCTCTCTCTCAAATAAATAAATAATCTTGAAAAGATAAAACATTATAAATATTAACATTTGGTCATTTCACCTTGCAGACCTTGTATCCTACTGATGGACTCACTCAGAGGCCCTTCTCGATCAAATGTTGTAAAAATTCTAAGAGAGTAAGTTCAAAATCGTAATTTGTATTTTGTATTCTGGTGGGAATGAGGGACTTTGTATATTTATATATGTATATTCTTACCATATGTGCATTTTTGCAGGTATTTAGAGGTGGAATGGGAAGTTAAAAAAGGAAGCAAAAGAAGTTTTTCCAAAGATGTTATGAAAGGCTCTAATCCAAAAGTACCCCAGCAAAACAACTTCAGTGATTGTGGTGTTTATGTGTTACAGTATGTAGAGAGCTTTTTTGAGGTGGGTTTCAGTATGTTTGATCTAATATAATAAATAATAAAACAGGGGCGCCTGGGTGGCTCAGTGGTTAAAGCCTCTGCCTTCGGCTCAGGTCATGAGCCTCAGGGTCATGGGATCGAGTCCCGCATCGGGCTCTCTGCTCAGCAGGGAGCCTGCCTCCTCCTCCTCTCTCTCTCTCTGCCTGCCTCTCTGCCTACTTGTGATCTGTCAAATAAATTTAAAAAAAAAAATCTTAAAAAAAAAAAAATAAATAATAAAACAGTGTATAGGGCGCCTGGGTGGCTCAGTGGGTTAAAGCCTCTGCTTTCGGCCCAGGTCATGATCCCAGGGTCCTAGGATCGAGTCCTTAATGGGGCTCTCTGCTCAGCAGGGAGCCTGCTTCTCCATCTCTCTCTGCCTGCCTCTCTGCCTACTTGTGATCTCTATCAAATAAATAAATAAAATCTTAAAAATAAAATAAAATAGTGTATAGTGACTCCTTAGACAACACAGGTTTGAACTGCATGGGTCTACTTCTACGTAGATTTTTTTTTTTAAATAAATACAGTACAGTGTTATAAATGCATTTTCTCTTCCATGTGATTTTCATAATAACTTATTTTCTCTAGCTTGCCTTATGTAAGAATACAATAATATAATACATAAAACAAAAAAATATGTGTTAATTGACTGCTTATGTTATTGGTAAGGATTCTGGTCAATATTAGACCATTAGTAGTTAAGTTTTTCAGGCATCAAAAGTTCTATGTGGATTTTGGACTTCACAGGGTCAATGCTCCAAGTCCCCACGTTGTTTGTGGGTCAACCATATTTGATCTTATATTAATGTAAAAAACACAATAAGGAGATATTTTAAAGAGTTTGAAAAACATTTCAAAAACTTTTCTAGGAAGCAGAAACTCCCAAATTGGAGAATTTTTAAAGCATAAAAAGACTATTTATAGGGGCACCTGGGTGGCTCAATGGGTTAAAGACTCTGCCTTCTGCTTAGGTCATGGTCTCAGGGGCCTGGGATTGAGTCCCACATTGGCCTCTCTGCTTGGCAGGGAGCCCACTTCCTCCTCTCTCTCTGCTTGCCTCTCTGCCTACTTGTGATCTCTGTCTGTCAAATAAATAAAATCTTTAAAAAAAAAAAAAGACTATACTTTATCAAATCCAGGGTTCGTTGACATCATTCTCATCACTCTGATCAACTCTCCCTCTCCCTAGCTCTTCCCATCTTAAGAAATCTCTCCCATGATTTGGACTTTTACCCTCTTTTCATATTTATATTCACTGTCTTCATTTCCACAAGTCCTATTTGTTCCTCAAATCCTTGTAATCTGGCTTTACTCTCATCCTTGTATTGAAATTGTTGCCAATCTCCCAGCACCATTTGGCACTATTGACCATTCATTCTTCATAATGCTTTCTTCCTTTGACTTTAGGGGTATAATACCATACCTCTCTTAGATATTTTTAATAATTATCTTGACTCCTGGGATGCCTGGGTGGCTCAGTTGGTTAAACGTCTGCCTTCGACTTAGGACATGATCCCGGAGTCCTTAGATCAAATCCCTGAGATTCAGCCCCGGCTGAACAGGGAGCCTGCTTCTCCCTCTGCCCCTCCCCGCTGCTCATGCTCACGCTCTCATGCGCGTGCTCTCTCTCTCTCTCTCTCTCTCTCTCTCTCTCTCTCAAATAATAAAATATTTAAATAAAAAAGATAACTCCGCTATCTCAAAAAAAATTACCTTGACGACTTCTTCATCCATCATCAGTATAGTGCTCAGTCCTGTGAATTCTATCACTTAATGTTATATATGTTCATTTCTTTATTCCTGCTGCCACTTTCTAAGCCCAATACACTGGCATCACCATTCTGAATTGCTACACCAGTCTCTAAGCATGCTGCCTTTTATTTTACACAGTTTTCCAGAAAATGAAATCTAATCATTTTACTCCTATTACTTTTAGGCTAAAGATGAAAATCCTTCACATGGCCTGTGTGACCCAGCTTCTGTCCAAGCTTCTGGCTTCATTCATTTCCTACCTTTCTTATGCTAGCATTCTGTATATCAGCTACCTGAATGTCATTCATGTTCTTATACTGTATCATGTTTTTTCTTGCCTCTAGGCCTTGATACATATGTCCCTACCCAGGTTATTCTTCCCAGTTGCTTCTGTTATTCCTTATTGGACTAACTTCTACTCATTCTTCAAGTCTTAGCTTAAATATCACTTCTTGGAGCACCTGGGTGGCTCAGTTGGTTAAAGCATCTGCCTTCAGCTTGGGTCCCGATCCCAGGGTCCTGGGATCAAGCCCCATGTCGGGCTTTCTGCTCAGAGAGCCTGTGCTTCTCCCTCTCTCTCTGCTGCTCCCCCTGCTTGTGCGCTCTCTCTCTCTCTCTCTCTCTCTCTGGCTCTCTCTCAAGTAAATAAAATCTTTTAAATAAATAAATATGTATATATGTCACTTCTTGGAATTGTGTTAAGCCCCCAGGCATGGATTCTTTTTTTTTTTTTTTTTTAATTTTTTTTTTGAAAGATTTTATTTATTTATTTGACAGAGATCACAAGTAGGCAGAGAGGCAGAGAAAGAGAGAGGAGGAAGCAGGCTCCCTGCGGAGCAGAGAGCCCGATGTGGGGCTCGATCCCAGGACCCTAGGATAATGACCTGAGCCGAAGGCAGAGGCTTTAACCCACAGAGCCACCCAGGTGCCCCCCAGGCATGGATTCTTATAGACTTCCTGCTTTTACTCTCACAATACTTGTCATGTCCATTGTTTTAATTGTTATCTTTCTTTCTAGACTAGGGTCAGCAAACCATTCATAAAAGGGCCAAGTAGTAAGTATTTTAGGCTCTGTGACCATACAATTTCTGTGTCTACTCTCTGTTCAGCTGTTGTGGCATGAGAGCATCCACAGAAAATGTAAATGAGTTATTGTGGCATGTTCCAATAGGCTTTATTTACAAAAATAGACAGTAGGCAGAATGAGGCCCACTAGCTGTAGTTTGCTGACCTTTGGTCTATACTATAAGATCTTTAGGCAAAAACTGTCTCATTATTTCCAGTGCCTAGCACAGTATCTGGCATGGGATAGATAATAAATAAGTGCATGTTTATTAAATGAGTTACTGATTTTTTTTAATGCTCTTGTGATTGAGACTAAAATATTTATTATAAATTTCTAATGTGCATTTAATATTTTTATTTCCAGAATCCAATTCTCAATTTTGAACTACCTATGAATTTGGCAAACTGGTTTCCTCCCCCAAGAATGAGAACAAAAAGAGAAGAAATCCGAAACATAATTCTGAAGCTTCAGGAAGATCAGAGCAAAGACAAAAAGAAGCAAAAGGACACTTACTCAACAGAAACATCTTTAGGTGAAGGAACAGAACAATATGTCAATAACATCTCAGATTGACCCATTTCTGATGCTTGTCAGTATTGCCTTCAGAAACTGAGTGACTTTCAACTTTGGGGATAGACAGTAAAGAACTGAAGTGTTCACTACTCAGAGTGATCTGGAAATGTTAATGCTTGTATAAATGTCATATAATTAATTTCCAATGGAGTATGTATTAAGTAAAAGTTTGTAAATATGTTAATGAGGCCAATTTTTCCAGCATTTATAATTATTTTTTTCACTTGTTAGGAAGCTTTTGTTATGTATTTTCTGTTAATAGTACTTAAAACTGCAACTTCTAAACACAAAATAAATAAAAAGAAAATATTTATAGGAGGAAATGATTAATTTGATATTCTTTAGTGAACTTGTATTAAATTCTTTAGTGGGTGTGACATATTTCATGGGAATATTCAAGTATCTATGATAATCTCTTGACCTGCATTTGTTCTAAAATAACTTGAAACAGGAAACTATGATTAAATATAAGGCATTTTGAACAAGAAAGACATCTTCATATGCTTGTATAGTGGAAAAAAATAACAGTTTTTTATTCATACACTCCCTTGTGTTCAGAGAACCCCCAAAATGTAATATTTATAATTTTACACAAATATTTAAGCAGTATTAAAAATATTCAAAGAAAAATAATCTTGACTTCTACTACTAAATAATAATTATACTTTATCATACCTTATTGTCAAGTACATTTCTGAAGACATCAAAGACTCAGGTTAAACTATTTTGGTAAGTGCAGCTTAAATTTCAAATATCCCATGTTACCTTTCTATATTAGAGCTTAAAGTATGCTACAATCTGTGTGATACAGTTAATTAATAAACATTTTTAAGCTGTGTGAACACAGGAATTTAAATAGGAATTTACTATTTTTTGTAATG
Organism: Enhydra lutris kenyoni; assembly: GCF_002288905.1. Taxonomy (NCBI): domain Eukaryota; kingdom Metazoa; phylum Chordata; class Mammalia; order Carnivora; family Mustelidae; genus Enhydra; species Enhydra lutris. The sequence goes on from NW_019154101.1 coordinate 42,975,965, forward strand.
GCTTTTGCTATTTTTTTCATTGCTCATTTTGTTCTCATTATTTTGATAAAGTATCAGATTTCTGTGCTTGAGTTTTTTAGTGTAAATTATTTTTACATGTAATAGTACTGTCTTTAAGTCAGTTGCATAATGCAAAAAAATAATCTACCTTGAATTCCCCTTTAAAAACACTAAAATGTGATGGTTTTGATGATGGATTTACAACTCATGTAGGGATTGTGCATATATCTGCTGAAACTATTATTTTCAAATGAAATATACATTTCTTTCGAAATAACTTTGAGACTTGAAATATATATTTTAAAATCCCTTTTTTTTGTTAAATAATTTTAAAACGCACATATAACAAAAGTAGTTGAGAATAAAGTAAAGGCCATTTTTATCAGCAATTTTTTTTTTTAATCTGGCCAAATCTAGCAATGTAAGCAATGTTTTAGGCTATTTTCTTGGATTTAATAAGGTCTATGAGGGTGTTGTTAACAATAACCAAAAAAAGAAAAATAGAGGAATCTATTGAGACATGCTCATTAAAGGAAATATTAAAAATGTAAGCTTAAAGAAAGTCACCATTGGTGGTATCAATTACAGATTTGTTACTTTGAATATTTTAAGATTTTAAATTTCAGATTATATTTTTTCTTTTTCAAGAATACACTAGAGCTATTAGCTTAGATATGAAAAAGTAAAGACTTTGGGTGGCTCAGTTTGAACGTCTGATTCTTGATCTCAGCTCAGGTCTCAATCTGAATTTGAGCCCTGCATTGGTCTCCACACTGGGCATGGAGCCTACTTTAAAAAAAAAAGTTTAATTTTATTACTTACTTTATATAGACAAAAAGATGAAAATTATTTTTAAAATCTGATAGCAGTAAGCAAAATTGGCATATTTAATTTTTAATGTATTTTATCAGAATTTAAAGGTACCAAAAAAACTTCCAAAGTATTTTTGTTTTAATTTCTAGTGGTTGGATTTGCACTCTTATTTTTGATAGGATAAAAAGATAACTTGTTTCTTGAGCCAACTCAAGTCAATCACATTTTGACATGAAAAATATAGATTGATGTCTATCAACTTTCTACAGGTAAAGTATCTAGCTATTTAATCATATTTCCCCCACCCCATGCAAAATTCTATTTTTAAGAAGTTATGCTAATGACTTTGGAATATGTAGAATTTTTGGAGACTGTCAGGTTGAGCTCCAAATCTAGACTTAAGAATCTTTGGTGTATATTCACATTCTCTTCATAATTGTATACTTTGGTACTTCTATATATATTTTAAAGTGGATATCAACCTTTTAAAATGTGTTATTAGTACTTAGAAGTTGTCAAACAAATTTTACAGTTTAGAGGTTTGTTACTAGACACTGAAACTGCAGTATGAGTATCTGGTGTCTTAATTAATTAGATAGGTCGTTGTATTTGTTTTCTTGTTGGATAGAATAACGGCTAATCATTTTTAGAAGGGTTTTAGATTACTTGCCATAAAATTTGTATGTGTCTTAGCTCTTGGTAGCTTAGGAGCAAAGGTAGCATTTAACTGGGTCCTTTCCTTTTGATGATGCCAAGACAGCTGAAAACTTAATGGTATTATTTCAGGTTCACATAAACTTTAAGTCAGTTCATCATAGTAACCTGTAATTAAAGTATTAGTCAGTTAGTAGGAAGTTTTATTTGAAAGGATAAAATAATTGAACTATTTCTTAAGTCACCAAAATAAATTCAGTATTTTTTTCTTAAAACCATGATCTCTGAAGGCTGTAAGATACAATTAAAAAGAGTAAGTTTCAGTTTCTTAGAAATCAAAAATTGAACTTAAAGTCTCAGACAATTTACTGAACAAGAATAATAAAGAATATATTTTAATATATACGATTAAAGGTTGTGGAGTAATGCTACTGGAATATAGGGGCACCTGACTGTCTCAGTTGGTAGGCCATGTGAGTCTTGATCTCGGAGTCATGAATTCTAGCCCTGTGCTGGGGGTGGAGATTACTAAACAAAACAAAACCACTGGAATATAATGATAGAAGAATAACTTGGTTAGAAGTAACAACCTTTAACAGATGAGGTAACGTAGGGCTTTGGTTCTAAAAGAGATAACGCTACAGATCACTTTGAGAACTAAAGGAGAGAAGGGAGATTACTCTAGGGGCATACTACAGACTGTCTAGCCAAGTGAATAGAAATGGATAGTTTACCAGTAAAGACAACCAAATTCACAGAGCCAGACCAGATTGTGTTGGGACATGTTATCTACTTAAGAATGTTCTGAAATACTACAGCAGGACTTGCTGGTACATTTGTTGGTTTTCCTACTCCCAGGACGAAGAAAAAAGGGTTGTGAAAACTGCTCTTCAAAACTTCACTTTAACCACAGAGGAAGAATTGGTTGTCAAAGGGATCAAATGTGTACCTTGGGGAGAAGTAGTCCTACCACATTAATTCTGATAAATCAGATCAAGGTATAATGGTAGAATACCCTAAACTACTATTAAGGAAATAGAGTGTAATATACTCAGAGGAGGATAAGATAGCATAGACTCATGGCCTGAAACAGAAAAAAGAAGTTTAGTGGTCTTTACCATCTTCATTACAAGCAACAGTTAAACTATCCTTATTGCAAATGTTTACAGTGAGGAACGTATTCCCCAAACAAGGATTTTTATCTAGAAATGTGGGAACTTTCCATAATATACATACCTAGGGTCTCAACCCCAGTAGTGCCATATATTTTCAGATAATTCCTTGAGTAATTCTACTACAAAGCCACTGATTTAAAAGGATCAATATATATTCCTGACAGCTTTCAAGTTGCTGGTTCCAAAGATACTAAAGCCTGTCTGCATTTTTTGCTCTCAAATGCTTTAAGATACACTTTAATACTGCCTCCCCCACAATTCTCACTTAAGAACTTGATCAGTGAGTTATTAAATTGCTGTTACTAAATTTTGAAGAATATAAAGAAAATTACTAAATTACTCAAAAGTCTAGAGACTGGCAGATAACCTAATTTTTCAAAGGGTAGAAAGTAGATTCTGCAAATTATAAGAAAAAACATCAACTTTTGGTAAGATTCTAAAATGAATGTTAAAGTCAAGGTTCTATTTTTTTTTTTTTTAAGATTTTATTTATTTATTTGGCAGAGAGATACAGCCAGAGAGCACAAGCTGGGGGAATTACAGAAGCTCCCTGCTGAGCAGGGAGCCTGATGCAGGGCTCGATCTAGTACCCTGGGATCGTGACCTGAGCCAAAGGTAGCTGCTCAACAGACTGAGCCACCCAGGTGCCCCAAGGTTCTGTGTGTGTGTGTGTGTGTGTGTGTGTGTGTGTGTGTATTTTAAAGATTTTATTTATGTATTTGACAGAAATCACAAATAGGCAGAGAGGCAGGTAGAGAGAGAGGGGGAAGCAGGCTCCCCGCTGAGCAGAGATCCCAATGCAGGGCTCGTTCCAAGACCCTGAGACCATGACCTGAGCCGAAGGCAGAGGGTTAACCCACTGAGCCACCCAGGCACCCCAAGGTTCTATATTTTTAATAGGATTCTGGACTAGTTGACCAGTTAATGCAGCCACACTAACAATTCTCAAAATTATATTTGATAACTGGTTTTGAGGCATATCTAAGTTATGTCGTCAAATAAGTTTGGAAAACATTTCAACCAAGTTGAACGAATTTTTTAGGGCTTTTAATTTGCTAATTTGCAGAATGATTAAACAAAAAGAAAATAGAAAACACAAAATGCTAGATAGAGAATTTGGCTATCTCTATTTCTCTCCTGGACTGATTCTCCAATCTTATTTATAAATACTACTCATAAAAAGACAGAATTAACTATTTGGTGGTTTTGTGAACTGAACTTTATGACAGTGCTTTTGAAACTTATCTGAGGTTTTTTATATTTTATTTTACTGATAGTTGTGTATATGATTTGAAAACCTGAAAATAGGTAACTAGTGCCTTGGGGAAAAGAAGTTTCATGAAAAGCATTTTTCTATAATCATTGTGATGAAAAAAATACAAATCTAGTTCTTGTATACACATGGATTTTTTTTTTTAAAGATTTTATTTATTTATCTGACAGATCGAGAGAGCACTAGCAGGGGGGACAATGGGGAGAAAGAGGGAGAAGCAGACTCCCCGCCTGAGCAGGGAGCCAGATGCGGGGCTCGATCCCAGGACCATGGGATCATGACCTGAGCAGAAGGCAGATGCCTAACCATCTGAGCCACCCAGGCTCCCCCACATGGATTTTTATAGCAAAAAAGATTTGATGATACTAATCTTTTGTAAGATCATCGAGTCCCCTAAATTGATATGCAGGTAGAAATTGTATAAAAATATGAAAGTGAAAGGCACTGCCTGGCTGGCAGTTGGAAGAGCATGTGACTCTTAATTTCAGGGTCATGAGTTTGAGCCCCACATTGGGTGGAGAGATTACTTAAGTAAATAAACTTAAAAAAATATGAAAGTGAATTGAAAGATTATCTGGAGGTTTTTCCTTCTGTTTATATCTGAACCACTTAACTGCTAGTTTACATCTCCCCTGACTGCCACTCTATCATTTACTTAAGAATTAAGCTGTAGCAGGGACGCCTGGGTGGCTCAGTGGGTTAAGACCTCTGCCTTCGGCTCGGGTCATGATCTCAGGGTGCTGGGATTGAACCCCGCATTGGACTCTCTGCTCAGCGGGGAGCCTGCTTCCCCCTCTCTGCCTGCCTCTCTGCCTACTTGTGATCTCGATCTCTCTGTCAAGTAAATAAATAAAATCTTTAAAAAAAAAAAGAAGTTGTAGCAGACAAACTGTGTACTTAAAAGCATTCATTTCTTAAAAATCTGTGCAAAAAAAGTATTCTTTGTTAATACATTTTAGTAGTATTAATCCCTCAAATAACTGGAAACAAGTTGTTTAAGCCTGTTATAAAACTTACTACATTTATCCTAATTAGCTATAAACATACTGATAATAGAGGATTTGATCTAAAGCAAATTAGAAAAAATAACTGATCTTTTAATATTAAATAAATGTGTTGAGTACCTAGTTTGTACTAGGTGTTGGAGATTTAAAACGGGAAGCCAAACAGATACCATCTTCTCCCCTCATGGAGCTGCCTTCCAGTGTAATGGAGGCATTGTTAATCAGCCTCACAAATTAATTTCAAGTAAATGCCATGCAGGAAAAGCAAAAGCATATTAAGACAACATAACCGGCGTGCCTGGGTGGCTCAGTGGGTTAAAGCCTCTGCCTTTGGCTCAGGTCATGATCCCAGGGTCCTGGAATCGAGTCCCCCGTCGGGCTCTCTGCTCGGCGGGGAGTCTGCTTCCCCCTCTCTCTCTGCCTGCCTCTCTGCCTGTCAAATAAATAAATAAAATCTTAAAAAAAAAAAAAAAAAAAAGACAACATAACCTAGGGGCGCCTGGGTGGCTCAGTGGGTTAATAAGCCTCTGCCTTCCACTCAGGTCATGATCTCAGGGTCCTGGGATTGAGCCCCACGTTGGGCTCTCTGCTCAGCGGGGAGCCTGCTTCCTCCTCTCTCTCTCTGCCTGCCTCTCTGCCTACTTGTGAGCTCTCTCTTTCTGTTGAATAAATAAATAAAATCTTAAAAAAAAAAAAAGATAACATAATCTGGGGAAGTTAGGGAAGTTTTCCCTGAAGATGTCACATTTGAATTATTGGTAGGCAAACTGAACAAAGTCTGAGAGGGCAAGTGAAGACTAAGTGTACTTGTAGGCTGTGGAAAGACCCTGAGGTTGAGAGATGTAGGACTTGTCCTAAATGATAATGGACTCCTTTATTAAGCACCTACTATATATGCCAGACAGAGTTCTCAGCTCTTTAAATGTATGAATTTGTTCTTCACAGTGACCATTTGAGGTATGTATTCCCAGGTTACAGGGAAACAAATTGAGGTCCAAAAAATAGTTTCCCCAGCAAGGCTGGGCTTTGGACATCCCATCTTATCCTAGAAGCTAGGTTAGCCTGGCCAAATAAAAGAAGATGAAAATAAAATGTCTTTATTAGGAGTGAAATTAGGGACGCCTGGGAAGCTCAGTCAGCTAAGTGGCTGCCTTTGGCTCAGGTCATGATCCCAGAGTCGGAGGATAAAGCCCCTCATCAGGCTCCCTGCTTGACGGACAGCCTGCTTCTCCCCTTCTACCGCTTGTGCTCTCTCATGCTCTCTTTCAAATAAATATTTAAAAAAAAAAAATAAAAAGGAAATGTAGCTAAATATTTATTTTGGAAATTGTTGCATGGGGCATCATACAACTGTTATTTTTTAGTATGTTTAAGCAGTTTCATAATTTTAAAAGTAAAATTAAAGAAGGCCTGTATAACTGGGAGTAAGAGTAAGGTGGAAAGTTAGGCTGTGACCTGATCATGCAGTGCCTTGAGGACATGTTCCAAGATTTTGGTCACCATCCTAAAAAAGTCACTGAAGCATTTTAAGCAAAGAATAACATGATCAGCTATAAATGTTGACAAGATCCCAATGAGGAGAATGAAGTGTTAGAGGGGGCCAAGAATACATACAAGCCTGTACTATAGTAATTAATTATGAATTACTATAGCTAGGGTATAGGACATAATTATGCCTATGATCATAGGAATGCTAAAACAATAAGACATAATTTGAATATTTCATTTGAAAAGTTCCTTTTAGAAATGTGCAACAAGGGGGGCACCTGGGTGGCTCAGTGGGTTAAAGCCTCTGCCTTTGGCTCAGGTCATGATCCCAGGGTCCTGGGATCGAGCCCCACATCGGGCTCTCTGCTTGGCGAGAAGCCTGCTTCCCCCCTCTCTCTGCCTGCCTCTCTGCCTACTTGTGATCTCTGTCTGTCAAATAAATAAATAAAAATTAAAAAAAAAAAAAAGAAATGTGCAACAAGGGGTGCTTGGCTGGCTCAGTCATTGGAGCATGCAACTCTTGATCTCAGGGTTGTGAGTTTGAGACCCATGTTGGGTGTAGAGGTTATTAAAAAAAAATGCAGTAAAAACGGGAAAGAATGTTCCTTTGTTCCAGTCAAAACTTTGGTTTTCTTTATGAACAAAAATTAAATATAGAGGTGCCTGGCTGGCTTAGTTGGTTGAGTGTGTGACTCTTGGTCTCAGTGTCTTGAGTTCAAGACCACATCAGGCATAGAGCTTACGTGAAAAAAAAAAAAAAAAAAAGAAAAGAAAAAGGAACCGAATTTAGTAATGTTAAAGTGCAAATTTTAAAAAATACTTAAATATCAATGCAATAAACAACTGAAAAATTGACAGAAAATGATTAGCTGAAAATATTATTGCCAGAAAATTGATTTTAAAAAAATTATTGGAGTGCCTGAACAGTTTAGTTGGTTGGGTGTCTGTCTTCGGCTCGGGTCATGATCTCAGGGTAATGGGATCAAGCCCCACATTGGGATCCCCACTCGGCAGGGAGTCTGCTTCTCCCTCTTCCTCTGCTGCTCTCCTGCTTATGCTCCTTTGTGCTGTCTCATCGTGCTCTTTCTGTCAAATAAACCTACAAAAATAAAAAATAAAAAAATTATAAAATATATGAAACTACCAAAGGAAAAAACATTAAAAAATTTTAAACACCGAAGTGTTATATATTTTCTTAATATTTTATTTATCTGTCAGAAAGACAGAGCACAAGCAGGGGAAGCAGCAGGCGGAGGGAGAAGCAGGCTCCCCATTGAGCAAGGAGCCCAATGTGGGATTCGATCCCAGGACCCTGGGACCGTGACCTGAGTCAAAGGCAGATGCTTAACCAACTGAGCCACCCAGATGTCCACAAAGTGTTACATTTTTAAAATATAAACAATAAAAATAAAGTAAAATTAGCATAAACATCAATATTCCGTTGTCTTAACAGGAAAACTACTTTATCAAAGTGGAACTAAAACTGGTTTACTAGGGACGCCTGGGTGGCTCAGTTGGTTAAGTGGCTGCCTTCGGCTCAGGTCATGATCCCAGCGTCCTGGGATCGAGTCCCACATCGGGCTCCTTGCTCTGCGGGGAGCCTGCTTCTCCCTCTGCCTCTGCCTACCACTCTGTCTGCCTGTGAAACGCTCTCTCTCTCTAACAAATAAATAAATAAAATCTTTAAAAAACTAACAAACAAACAAAAAAAAATGGGTTTACTAGGTCAATTGCTGCCTGACATTTTCAAACACATTTGTTAGAGAAACTGCCCAAAGCACCTGTAACAGCTGTGTTTTACATCACTCAGTCTCTTCATTCCACCTCCTTCTGTCTTAGCTAATTTGGGTTTAAGGTGGATACCTAATCTCAAGAAAAGTTAGTTTGTGGTGGTTAGTTAGTGGTAGGACCTACCAAATGAAAAACAAAACAAAGCCAATCAGATCGAGTCATTGGGAATTTATATTCAAAATAAGAAAAGCATTTGCAAAATGGAATTAGCAAAGAGGATAGCGTGTTAAAATGATCATTTACCTTATGTCTAAGATAGAATTTAAAAAAGAATTAACCTCTGAATTAAAGATACATTTTATCAAGGAAGGGGCAAGTTTGCATCAGAATCACCTGAAGGTCTTGATAAAAGACATTTACTGAGCCCCATCCCAGTTTCTGATTCAGGATTGTTTTCACTGGGCCCTGTAAATTTGCATTTCCAAGTTCCTGGCAAGACCACACTTTTGAGAAACACTGATATAGTCCTTCTTGATACCATTTTCAGTCCGGTGTGTGAAAACCTCCTGATGCAGTTAAGACTGAGAAAGCTCCAGCATCAAAACATCTTGGAATCAAAGAAATACTTTGTGAAATTACTTGATCATATCTACTCCATAATACCTTATTTATAATTAAACATGAATAACCGAGGCATATTGTCACACCACATAGCTTTGCTCTTCTTTAATATGGTCTGGATCTATCTTTCCTTTATGACCTATTTTAGCAACTTTGTATGCTTTCATATGATTCCCCATATTCATATAATCTCTACATATAGTAATACATGTGTGAAGATGTATTGTTTCCTTATAAAAACTGGGATAATAATACAAATATTTTTCAGTATTTTTGTGTCAGCAATATCTTATGAAAATCTATCCCAGCTATCTATATAATCAAAGTTAATTATATAATGGACCATTATTTATTGATATATGCCTTTATTCTGATATGCTTGGTTAATGCTATAGTAACAATTCCAAGATCTCAGCAGCTTACATCCCAAAAAAAGTTTTCTTTCTTTGGTCATGCTACACATACAAATGAGGAAGTCAGGAGAGTTCTGCTCATCAGCTACACAGCTGTCAGGCTGATGAACCTCTAGATCGGCACAGGGTTCAATGGCTGCTACAGAGTGGGACAAGAACCTGGTGAGCAGCCCAGTGACTTAAGGTTTCTACTCAGAAGTGGCACATCATTTCACTCACACTGTACTGGCCTAAGCCAGTTAGGTGCCACTCCTAATTTCAAAAGGAACAAAAAAGTTCACTCTTACCTTATTTCCAGAATGAAACAATTATTCTTTGAGCAACTTAAGTGACTACCACACTACTAACAGGTATTCACTTCTGTTTCCAGTTTTTTGCAACTATAAACATGTAATATATTTTCCTGTTTTTATTTCTTTACACACTGGTAGTTTTATTTCTTTGGAATATATTCCCATGGATTGCTGATGAAAGATAATATGTATTTTTAGTTTTTAATAGATATTATCAGCCTGTATTCCAAAGAGATGTAAGAATTTACATTTCCTCCAGCAATTTATTAAAATACAATTTTTTCTGCATCCCTAACAGCAATAGGTATCATAGCTCTCTTTAATAAGTCTTGTGCATATAAAGCTGTTTTCATTATTACTTTGCTTTTTTTTTTCATTTAAATTCAATTAGCCAACATATAGTACATCATTAGTTTCAAATATAGTGTTCAATAATTCATCAATTGTGTATAACACCCAGTGCTCTCCACATCACGTGCCCTCCTTAATGCCCTTCACCCAGTTACTCCCTCCCCCTACTTATGGTCCCTCCAGCAACCTTCAGCTTGTTTCCCAGAGTCAAGAGTCTCTCATGGTTTGTCTCCCTTTCTGATTTCTTCCCTTCAGTGTTCCTCCCTTCCCTTATGATCCTCTGCACTATTTCTTATATACCACATATGAATGAAACCATATGGTAATTGTCTTTCTCTGACTGACTTATTTCACTTAGCATAATCCCCTCCAGTTCCACCCACATCGATGTAGATGGTATTCATCCTTTCTGATGGCTGAGTAATATTCCATTGTACATATGAACCACATCTTTATCCATTCATCTCTTGAAGGACATCTCATCTCCTTCCACAGTTTGGCTATTGTGGACATTGCTGCTATGAATATTAGGGTGCAGGTGCCCCTTCGTTTCACTACATCTGTATCTTTAGGGTAAATAACCAGTAGTGCAATTGTTGGGTTGCAGGGTAGCTCTATTTCATTATTACTTTGATTTGCATTTCCCTGATCTGTAGTTTAAATTTGAGCTTTTTTTTTTAATGGCTTTGCCTATCATTTGTCCATTTTTCCATTAGAGTTGTAGTAATCTTTTTCTTTTTCTCTATTAATACTTAAGCCTTTCGCATATTACATTGTCATCTATGTTATATGTGTATCTTTTCATAATCTATTTGTCTATAGACTTGTTTGTGCATTTTTCATGCGAAAATTTTTATTTTTATGCATTTTCTGAGTCTTCAGTCTTGGATAATGGGCTCCTTCTTGATTCATGACAATACATACAGTCATATGTTCCTCAAGATTTTTTTTTTCAAGATTTTTTTTAAATTTAAGTAATAAAGTTGGAATTTATTTCTGTATAAGAGATACATGTGTTTTGAGAATTTTATTTTCCTCGAAATAGTCATTTGTGCCAGCATCATTTATTAAAAATCCTTTTTGAGGGGTGTCTGGGTGGCTCAGTCATTAAGTATCTGCCTTCAGCTCAGGTCACGATCCTGGGGTGCTGGGATCGAGCCCCACATTGGGCTCCCTACTCAGTGGGAAGCCTGCTTCTCCCTCTCCCACTCTCCCTGCTTGTGTTCCCTCTCTCGTGGTCTTTCTCTCTGTCAAATAAACAAATAAAATCTTTTAAAAAAATCCTTTTGATAGAAAAAATTTCTATCTTGTCATGTTAAATATTACTAAATATTTATTCTGAAATTTCAATTTGTTTTTTTAATTGGTCCGCTCATTACTTCATTATACCTAATAACTGTAATATTTAGTGAAAGCTGTAGCTAAAGGAAGTTTATAGACTTAAGCATCTTCATTATTAAATCCAAAAATGAAAAATAAAGGAAATAAAATCTCACATTTAAAAATTAGGAACAGGGGCTCCTGGGTGGCTCAGTTGTTAAGTGTCTGCCTTTGGCTCAGGTCATGATCCCAGGGTCCTGGGATCAAGTCCTGCATCAGGCTCCCTGCTCAGCGGGAAGCCTGCTTCTCCCTCTCCTACTCCCTCTGCTTCTGTTCCCTCTCTCATTGTCTCTCTCTGTCAAATAAATAAATAAAATCTTAAAAAAAAATAAAATAAAAATTAGGAACAGGGCCAGAGTCAGAAGGGGGGCTTAGCCAGAAGAGCATGCAACTCTTGACCTCAGGGTTGTGAGTTCGAGCATCATGTTGGGTACAGAGATTACTTAAAAAATAAAATCTTAAAAAAAGGTTAGGAACAAAATGGTAAAATACTTTTTCCCCAAATGATTTAGAATAGGAAATTAAGAAAAATAAAAATTAATGAACTAGAACTTCCTCCCATACTATCATAGCCTGATCAAGGAATATATAGTGAGATATATAATATAATAAGTAAAATAAGGAGAATAAATAAGAAAAATAAAATGGAGAATAAATAACAATAAAGTTTTGTTATCTCCTTTAGATAATAAGAGTTATATGTGGGGGTGCCTGGATAGGTCAGTCAGTTAAGTGCCTTCGGCTCAAGTCATGATCTCAGGGTCCTGGAATCAAGCTCCACGTGGGCTCCCTGCTCAGCAGGGAGCCTGCTTCTCTCTCTCCTGCTCCCCCTGCTTGTGCTCTCTCTCTGTCAAATAAATAACCAAAAGAACAACAACAAAAAAAGATCTACCCTAAAAAAAAAAGGTATATATATTTTTATACATAAATTTCTTTAAATGTATGAATTCATTCTTCACAATGACCCTATGAAGTGTGTACTGTCATTACTTCCAATTTACAGAGGAACAAAGTTTACAGAGGAAAGAAGTGATCACCAAGTTTAAGGACGTCCAATATCAGAAAACATATCAATTGTTATGTCAAAGATTAAAGGAAGAAATTTATATGATCATATAAAAATTTAATTATTCATAACACAACCTTTGAGATAAGAGAAATCTGTCATAATATAGACTATAATATTCTAGTAACAAAACATATTAAATGGTGAAACCCAACCAGTTAAGTTAATATCAAGAACCAGACAGGTTCTCATGCTACTCAACCTTGTTTTTGCACTTACAGCAAATGTCCTGAGACAAGAAAATGAAATAACTGCTATAAAACCTTGGAAAATAAGAGATGACTGTTTTTTATTGAGTAGGTGCCTGTATAACTAGAAAACTTCGGAAACTTTTTAAAAAATTTGGTATATTGCTTTGAGAAATACACAATGAGAATCTAGAAAAGAAACTGGGGAAAAATCATTCACAGTAATGGCCAAGACCTTTAAAATACTTGGGAAAAAATTTTACAAAAAAGCTTATGCCTTGAATGAGAAAATCATACAATTTCATTGATGGCCATAAATAAGACCTGCAGGAATGGATAATGAAGAACCATGTTTTTAGGTGCAATGGCATTATACTGTAAGAACATAAATTTCTTTTTGATTTTATATAACTATAATTCGATTTTATATAATACCAGTAGTGTTATTGTTTTATAAACAATATAACAATATAAAATCTCAAAGCTTATATAAAAGGAAAAATGCCTGAGAGGAGCCAGGAAAAGAAATAACAGTATGTATGACAAAGCCACTGTCAAGAAATCAGAATCTGGGGAGGAAAAAAGTATAAGATGAGGTGTGTTCAAACAGACTGAAGCAGAGCAAGACAGAAGAGACCACAAGAAAAAGAGACACCAACACAAAAAGGGTGAAAAAATATAGCAAGTACTCAAGTAAGCCAGGAACCCAAATGTTCATTGTGACCATATCTCTACCTGCTGTTCATTTAGGTTGGTGGCTTTGGAATAAATTGTTGCTTGTCATCAACAGTATTTGAAGTACTAATTAGCATATTACAACAGTCCTTCAGTTGTTTTCATATTACATCATTAGAGACTTGGCTATAAATAGGATAACCACAGGACTCCTGGGGAGAAATTATTCTCTAGACACAACTTTGGTCATGATTTCCTCAAGTTGTCAAGTAACCCAAAAAACCCAGAGCCAGACTAGGTTCAGGGATGGGAGAGTCCATCCTTCCTGGGATAGGCAATGGCTAATAGACTTCTTCTTTGTTAGACTTTTTGACAGTGACTTCACTGATATGTATATTTTGGATTTTGGATTTTGCCCCGACATACAATCCAATTCCTACACAGCCCCTTTCCTCTCTGTTCCTCCTCTGTCCCCTCCCTGCTACCCACCTACCCTTCTCTCCCTTTTCTTTTTCCCTCCTCCCTTCCTCTTTTCCTCCTTCCAGGGAACACACACAACTAAAAAGTTTCAGGAAACAGTTTTTGTTGTTGTTTTTTTTTTTATGCTCTACACCTGACATGGGGCTTAAACTCAAGATAAAGAGTTGCATACTTTACTAAGCCAGCCAGGTGCACCCTTATACTTTTGAAAGAGAAGTATTCTGATAATTTGTTTTAGCCTTTTTAAAAGATGCTCCCTACTTCATCAAGATCAAAAGCTTCTGCACAGGGTGCCTGGGTGGCTCCGTGGTTAAAGCCTCTGCCTTGGGCTCAGGTCGTGATCCCAGAGTCCTGGGATTGAGCCTCGCTTCGGGCTCTCTGCTCAGCGGGGAGCCTGCCTCTTCCTCCTCTCTCTCTCTGCCTGCCTCTCTGCCTACTTGTGATCTGTCTGTCAAAAAAATAAAAATCATAAAAAAAAAAAAAAAGCTTCTGCACAGCAAAGGAAACAGTCAACAAAACAAAGAGGCAACCCATGGAATGGGAGAAGATATTTGCAAATGACAGTACAGACAGAAGGTTGATATCCAGGATCTATAAAGAACTTCTCAAACTCAACACACACAAAACAGATAATCATATCAAAAAATGGGCAGAAGATATGAACAGACACTTCTCCAATGAAGACATACAAATGGCTATCAGACACATGAAAAAATGTTCATCATCACTAGCCATTAGGGAGATTCAAATTAAAACCACATTGAGATACCACCTTACACCAGTTAGAATGGCCAAAATTAGTAAGACAGGAAACAACGTGTGTTGGAGAGGATGTGGAGAAAGGGGAACCCTCTTACACTGTTGGTGGGAATGCAAGTTGGTGCAGCCACTTTGGAGAACAGTGTGGAGATTCCTCAAGAAATTAAAAATAGAGTTTCCCTATGACCCTGCGATTGCACTACTGGGTATTTACCCCAAAGATACAGATGTAGTGAAAAGAAGGGCCATCCGTACCCCAATGTTTATAGTAGCAATGGCCACGGTTGCCAAACTGTGGAAAGAACCAAGATGCCCTTCAACAGACAAATGGATAAGGAAGATGTGGTCCATATACACTATGGAGTATTATGCCTCCATCAGAAAGGATGAATACCCAACTTTTCTATCAACATGGACGGGACTGGAAGAGATTATGCTGAGTGAAATAAGTCAAGCAGAAATAGTCAATTATCATATGGTCTCACTTATTTGTGGAGCATAACAAATAACATGGAGGACATGGGGAGATGGAGAGAAGGGAGTTGAAGGAAATTGGAGAGGGAGATGAACCATGAGAGACTATGGACTCTGAAAAACAACCTGAGGGTTTTGAATGGGTGGGGGGGGGGGGGGAAGTTGGGGGAGCCAGGTGGTGGGTATTAAGGAGGGCACGTATTGCATGGAGCACTGGGTGTGGTGCAAAAACAATGAATAATGTTATGCTGAAAAGAAATTAAAAAAAAAAAAGATGCTCCCTAAAATCCACTACATTGATATTATCATCCACAGTTTGATAACAGTAAGGTTTTACTCTTGCATGCTCCAAAGATCTAAATACACAAGTATAATTTTATCTACTGACAATTTGGATATGTTTATATACACTTTATAAATTATGAAAACTATTTTTGGGGGCACCTGGCTTGCTCAACGTGAAGAGCGTGGGACTCTTGATCTCAGGATTGTGAGTTCAAGTCCCATGCTAGTTTAGAGATTACTTACATAAATAAACTTTAGGGGTGCCTGGGTGGCTCAGTGGCTTAAAGCCTCCGCCTTCGGCTCAGGTCTTGATCTCAGGGTCCTGGGAGCGAGCCCTGCATCGGACTCTCTGCTCAGCAGGGAGCCTCCTTCCTCCTCTCTTTCTGCCTGCCTCTCTGCCTACTTGTGATCTCTGTCAAATAAATAAATATAATATTTAAAAAAAAACTTAAAAAAAACCTTTTTTTGATTCCCAATTTTTTGGTTTAAAAATATTAGAAGATAATACTAGTTTCGGGTGGTTTATGTTGAGGCAGATTGTTTTCTAATTCTGTTTATTGTAATTATTGTTGGCATGATCAAATTGACAATAACAAATACACTTATCTACATTTATTTTATCTTTAAAATTTTTAAAAAAATATTTATTTGAGAGAGAGAGAGCATGAGCAGGGGGGAGAGGCAGAGGGAAAGGGAGAAGCAGATTCCCTGCTGAGCAGGGAGCCCCATGTGGGTCTCAATCCCAGGACCCTGGGATCATATCCCAAGCCAAAGGCAGATGCTTAACTGAATGAGCCATCCAAGCACCCCCTCCACATTTGTTTAAAATGTCCAAAAACAAAATTACAATTTTTGATTGTATCCAAAAATGACCTTATATATTTTTAATTTGCTTGAATTAACTTAGCCTGGTTACTATACATTATCAATAAATATACAAATAAAATATTTAATCTCAGGAATACATATTATTTCTTTGGAAAGTCACATAGTTTCTCACAGCAATTTTTTAAAGTCAGCTTTACCCTCAACATGGGGCTTGTATTCACAATCCCGAGATGAAGAATCAAATCCTTTACTGACTGAGCCACCCAGGTGTCTCATCTCACACTGGTTTTTAAAAAAGGACTTTTCTATTCAAGAATCATTGCATTCCTGATTTTTCTAAGAGAAAGTAAAAATTCAGAAATTAAAAAATAAGAAAAATTTTAATTTTTTAAATATAAGCTTCCATTTGAAGTGTATGATGAATTATACAGATAGTGAATGAATATATAGCTCAAAACATATATAGCCAAGGGAACCCACATGTGCAATCACCAGTGAGGTAAAAAAATAGAACATCATTAGCATCTCAGAAGTCTGCCACATACATCTTCTTAATATTCAGCCCTTTTTAATACATCATTTATAACTAATAAATAGTTAATAATAGAAATAAGTTAATAATTATAATTAACTATGATTAATAATATGAATTATTAATATAATTATCAATAACATCATATATAAATATCAATAATATAACTAATAAACCAAATAAGTTATTTAGATTATTATTGTTAAGCAAACTTTCATTACCCACACATTCATGATAAGACTATTCATCTTGCCCCACTGATGCTGGGTTTGCTCATCTGACTTCTCTGGCCAGTAGAATGTGGACAGAAGCAGCAGTGTGCCAATTCTGAGTTTAGACTTTAAGAATCACAGTACGTTTCTGACCTCTGACCCAAGGAGAGGATACCCCAGGTAACCACTGGACCTTCATCTTGAACCCCAGAATGAGACACTAGAACAGAGCTGAATTTACCAGTAGCCTAAATTAGAGTTGTTCCAGGAGAACTATACACTTGGCCAGGAGAAAAATAAATGCGTTTTGTTATATGCCTTTGAGATTTGGTTGGCTATACAGCAAAGGCTCACTAATATAATAATCATTTGGTAAATCTCAAAAAAGCTTATGTGATTAAACTCAGGTTATTACTTGGTGAATACATTTCATGCTTTGTTCTCTTCAAACTTATGTTTATTGTTAACAGTAGGATAATATTTAACTCTGACATAGAAGATACTTCCTGGTCAGTGATTACTTTATACTTCCTTGAGCTATTTCAAGAAACTACTATTTTTAAAGCAAGAAAACAGCTACTACCAGTGTTTTCATTTATTTAACAAGCATTTTTTTCAGAAGACTGCTGTGTATCACTGGTTTGTTTAAACAGTACTCTCCATACCAAATCTTTTGCTGTTTTTAAATATTATATATACAGTAATATTTATATCATATAATACCAACTTTGAATATTTCATTCATAACCTTTAGAGACGATACGATTTATTTTCATTTTGGCATTTTTTTATTAGAAATATCACACACAAAAAAGTAAAAAAAAAGATAGCAATATCACAAAAGCTTTACATATATGAAATTGAAGGATAACTGGTGAAAATAAAAATGGCAAGTATTGTGAAAATGCACTTTTTAGAAAAATGAGATAAAATGTATATACAGATTCTTAACCCACTGAGCCACCCAGGTACCCTAAAATGTATATACAGATTCTTTATAAATATTGAATCATCTGTGGGATAGTGATTTAAATTTAAATTCCATGTTCCCATGGAGAATTGGGCAAGGCCCCTTCTCCCCAAAGACAAAGTTCTAAAATGTCCTAAAAAACTCTTTTCTGAAGGACTGCCACTCTCAAGAGTTTGGACCTGCCAGAGCTCAAGTTCATTCTGCTCAGTTCCATTCCACAAACATTTACTGAGTGCATGCCTTTTATGTCCCAGCTCATTCTGGATGTCCAAAGTTAGGTAAGAGCTCAGCAAGCTCACAAACTTGTACATAAAACATTCAGTATAATATAAAGTGTACTAACATAAAGATCTGCACAAAAATCTCAGTGGACATTAAGTCCAATCTGAGGGTTGATCATGTTAACGATAATGTCTAAATAAGAATCAAACAACCAATCACTGAAAATGATTAACTTATAAGCAATTAGGGTTTTATAAACATATAATGTTGCAGATTTTAAACAACACTAATTTTTTGGTGTATTTTCTGAACTATTTATGTAGGCTTTGGAGAATGGAACTTTCCGAATTGTGACACTGAATTCTTTATGCAGATCATCTATTTATAACATTCGTTATTTATGGTTTCCTGCCTTAAAATTTCTTTTGAAAATTTTATTTATTTATTTGACAGAGAGAGAGAGATCACAAGTAGGCAGAGAGGCAGGCAGAGAGAGGGGGAAGCAGGCTCCCTGCTGAGCAAAGAGCCTGATGTGGAGCTTGATCCCAGGACCCTGAGACCATGACCTGAGCCAAAGGCAGAGGTTTAACCCACTGAGCCACCCATGCACCCCTCCTGCCTCAAAATTTAATGCAGTCTTGTTTTTTTACTTTCTCAAAGCTTCTTAAATTGTACGTTTGATTTTTAAAATTAAGTAATATCCATAAATTCAAGTGTAAATCATTTACTCATAATACGCAAGAAATACAGATATTCAACTGCGTTTCTCATTATATTCCTAAACAATAGCAGGAAGATTTCTGTAGACTAGGAAAAAGTTTTAGAAGTTAGATGTTTTTGGGGCGCCTGGGTGGCTCAGTGGTTGGGGCCTCTGCCTTCGGCTCAGGTCATGATCTCAGGGTCCTGGGATCGAGTCCCACATTGGGCTCTCTGCTCAGCAGGGAGCCTGCCTCCTCCTCCTCTCTCTCTCTGCCTGCCTCTGCCTACTTGTGATCTGTCTGTCAAATAAATTTAAAAAAAATCTTTAAAAAAAAAAAGAAGAAAAAAAATCTTAAAAAAAAGTTAGATGTTTTATATAAGTTTCTATGAATTTTTTAATATTCAGATTTCATCAAAATAATATAAAAAGAATTTCTATATGACTTCTTATACTATTCTGTTTAAAACAAGCTAATTTCAGTAAGTTTTAGCATTGATTTTTAAAGATTTTTTTTGCTCAAATATGTTTACTATATATATATTTACAAACTTTTCTTGCATGTAGCAAATTCAATATTATACATGAATGTATTCTTTTAAATGTATTCATTTACATTACCTATTGGTGGGATTGATAGCATGATATTAGTAAACCTCTTTTTAGTTTGCAAAATGCTTTCATTTTTGCATTGTCTTGTCTTTTCCCTCTGCAGGAGGTATTATTATCATTGCTGTTTTATTGATGAGTAAATTGAGTCTCAGTGAGATTAAATGACTTACATGGGTCACAGGCCTGGTAGCCAGGTCTGGAACCGGTTTCCTTCTCACACTATTCACTTCATCTATACAAGTTTAAACATAATTCTGCACTTCCAGAATGCCTTCACTAATTTGCTTTTTTAATTTCTACAATTTGGTTAGGTTGTATCTGACCCATTTATGTCTGAGAAAAATAACTGACTCCTCTTTGTCCCTTTTCAAATTACGGAATTGAACTGAAGATCACTGGATATGGCAAATTAGATGGAAGACTTTTTAAAAAAATTATTTATTTTAGAGAGAGAGAGAGAAAGAGCATGTGCAGGGGTCGAGGGAGGGGTAGAGGAAGAAGGAGAGAGAGAACCCCAGCAGACTCCCCACTGAGCATGGAGCCCTATAGTGGGGCTCAATCTCAAGACCATGAGATCGTGACCCAAGAGCTCAACTGATTTTTTTTTTAAGATTTTATTTATTTATTTGAGAGAAAAAGACAGTAAGAGAGAGCATGAAAGGGGAGAAGATCAGAGGGAGAAGCAGACTTCTGGTGGAGATGGGAGCCTGATGAGGGACTAGATCCTGGAACCAGGATCATGACCTGAGCTGAAGGCAATTGCTTAACCAACTGAGCCACCCAGGCACCCATCAATTGACTTTTTTTTTTAATCATTTAATTTTTAAGTAATCTCTGCACCCAACGTGGAGCTTGAACATAAAAGCCTGATATCAAGAGTTGTATACTCTACTGACTAAGCAAGCCAGGTGTCCTTGAAAAATTGTTTTTTAAGATATTTGACTGTTAAGTGTTTTGAGGTGATGATCTTTGGTCACACTTGTGCTTTTGTTTCAGTTTTAATTATAATGCTGCTAGAACAATTCAGGAAAATCTAGTAGGGAGTTTAAATAAGGGAAACCATTGTTACAGAAATTTCCAGGAGATATAACGATTAAAAAAAAAAGTGTGGTGATCTGGTTAAGAAAAAATTTTTAAGTATCTACTGGTGCTCAGTTAAGTGTCCAACTCTTAATCTCAGCTCAGGTCTTGAATTCAGGGTCGTGAGTTCAAGTCCCAAGTTGGGCTCCACAAAAAAAAAATCAGACAAAATATCTATTGATAAATGACATTTCAGCTTTAATTTTAGTCTTTTATACTGAAAATATTTCTAAAATATATTAGGCCACTTTCTTTCTAGAGTAAGTTCAGGAATGATGTTTAAAACATCATTCAGTCTTCTTAACAAAATCATTTATGATTTTACAAGGATCACCAAACATTAGCTTTTCATGATAAAGTATGGGAGATACAGATGTTGATGTATGAGGATGGGTGCAGATATATCCTAAGAAAAAAATCCCAAGACTATCTCTTTATTTTTTATTTTATTTTTTTAAGATTTTACTTATTTATTTGACAGACAAGAGATCACAAGTAGGCAGAGAGACAGGCAGAGAGGGCAGGAAGCAGGCTCCCCGCTGAGCAGAGAGCCCGATGCAGGGCTCGATCCCAGGACCCTGGGATCATGACCTGAGCCAAAGGCAGAGGCTCAACCCACTGAGCCACCCAGGCACCCCACAAGACTATCTCTTTAGGGATCTGCTTCTTTCCTGTAACTTATTTACCTACAAATTCCAGATGATTACTATTTGTGCAAACTCACTAATAACTGAGGCAATGATAAATATTTCTTTTAGAAGTTATAGTATTGCAAATATCTCACTTATTCATTAAATAAGCACTTGAGCACCTGTTTATTCCTTTTTTGTAAGATAGGAATAATGATAGAACCTTTTTATATTAGTTGGGGTTCTTGGTTGAAAACAACAGAAACAAACTCTGGCTAACTCATCCAGAAGAATGTACTGGACAAGTATCATGTAGCTCACAATCACTGGGGATGATGGAGAACTGGTGTGTAAGATGTGTAGCGCCATTCATTTAGGATGTCACTGTCAGTACTGTCAGGGTTGCCACAATTATCTACACCACTGTGAATTATCTCTATCTCTGCATCTTTGCATCATTTTGTCCAGATATCAAGTTTCGGGTAAGAGCACCCAACTGAATTAACCTAGGTCTCATGCCATCACTATGCCATAGTTGTCAGATAGTGCGGAGAAGGACCTTGGCCAGACTGTTTCCAAAGTGTGAGGTGGGCCCTGCTCCCACCAAGACTCAAAATTAAGAATTCTCGGGATCCCTGGGTGGCTCAGTCAATTAAGCATCTGCCTTTGGCTTGGGTCATGATCCCGGGTCCTTGAGTCTGGAATCAAGCTCCTTGCTCAGTGGGGAGCCTGCTACTCCCTCCGCCTCCCACTTTCCCTCTATGACAAATAAATAAATAAAATCTTTAATAAATAAATAAATAACATTAAAAAAAATCAAGACTTCTCCAAAAATAGAATGGGAATTAAGAAGTTAGGCAGGCAAAAAGCATATCCTCATTGTATTACCCCATAGGCCGCCAAGAATTTATTGGGATGATTTATGTAAAGTGCTTGGTATAGTGCTGGCACACAGCATTCAATACATTTCAGCAGTTATTTTAATTCAATGAGCCAGGCATTGTGTTAATCTCTAGGAATAAGAAAAAAAAATAACAGGCAAAATTTCTAATTAAAGAGCTTAGTATTTCAGAGAGTTGTTACAGAGGGAAACAAATATAAAAATGGAATGATAATACCACTTAATTAAGTGTTACAGTATAGGTATGAAGTGGGTGCTCTGGAAAACAGAGAAAAGAAAAGCAAATTATGCCAGAGTAAGGACAAAGAAAATAACAGACTGAGTTTTGACAGCTCAGAGGAGCATTCTAAGGACTGGGCATGTCTGCATTCCTGTGACTAGGGTATGTTCAGGATTGTGAAGGATATAAATGAGTTTTAACTTATCTGAAAGCCATCAGGATTTGGTAGAGGAGATGACATAATCAGATTTAAGAGGAGGGGTAACTCTAGGAGTGGAGAGAAAATAGACTAGAATGAGCAGAGCCAATGTGAAGAGTTCAGATGATGTATTCAGTTGGGGGATACGTATTTAAGTAAAGTATCAATAGTGAAATAAGTGTTGGAAGAGATATATGCAATGAGTCCTCAGAGAGAGGTGAAAAAGACCACCAAACTGCACCTAAGTTTTGGATATGGAGATTAAGGAAAACTACTTCTTCCTTTTTTTAAAGTTTATTTTTTTATTTAAGTAATCTCTACATGCAAGGTGGGGCTTGAACTCACCACTCTGAGATCAGAAGCCGCATGTTCTTCTGTCTGAGTCAGCCAGGTGTCCTGGGAAAACTTAGAGGGCACAAATAGTTTTTGTTCTGAAGGATTCATTGGATTTAGCCTGGCAACACTCGATTGTCATAAAAGGCATAACTGTCTTTTCTGAACACATCAGCACTTCAAAATGGCTTATGTAAAGTACAAGAAATGGAGAAAGGCAGTGGATGGAAATGAGATTGGCTAAGACAGTGTTTCAAAATGCAAATAATTCCAAAGACAGGCAAGTAACTGTGAAGCCTGGATTAGGGGGCAGGGGGCGCCTGGGTGGCTCAGTTGTTAATCATCTGCCTTTGGTTCAGGTCATGTTCCCAGGGTCCTGGGATCAAGCCCCCCCCCCGCCCCCCCTGCCCCCAATCAGGCTCCCTGCTCAGCGGCAAGCCTGCTTCTCCCTCTCCCTCTCCCTGCTTCTTGTGTTCCCTCTCTCACTGTCTCTCTCTGTCTCTGTCAAATAAATAAATAAGATTAAAAAAAAATACTTAAGAAGCCTGGATTAGGACAGCTTTGTGGGATTTAGGACAGTGATGAACTGAGGAACAATGAAAAGGCATTAAAATTCAACTAAGAGAAAAAGGAAGAGAAATCCCTCTATGCTTCTTAAACAAAAACAGTATAAAGATCGCATAACACATCTTAATTAATTTGAATTTTATACTAAGGGTAGTAGAATGTCACTATAGGAGTTTAAAGAGAGGAGTACATAGACTTTTATAAAATATAAACCTGGTGGCAATGTAGAGACTGGGTTAGAAGGGGACAGGATTGCAGCCTGGTCAAATGGTTAGGTGGCTAAAGCAGTATGCAACATCTGAAATGATGGTGGCTTGAAATAAGATACTGGTAGTGGCTATTCGGAAGAACTGGAAACACTGGAGAGATAATGGAGCTTGAAGCAAAGGGACTCAGTAATGGGAAGTGGGGAAAAATGAGAGCTAGAGAGAAAAAACCAAGTTATTACAATAAACTATATCAGCTGCCATTGGTCTGCCATCGCCTTTTAATCTTAAATCCAAAATGAAGTCAAAGCAGTGAACTGAAATTTCTCTCTCCTTATTCTTGTTTCTTTTTTCCAGTTTGTTTTGAAATGTAATTTTATATACTTAAGATTTACCTCTTGGCAATCAGGAATTAAATTTCTGAGATTGCTGTAAATTATTTCCTTTCCTGGTTTCTCTTCCTCTTTCTTACTTCCCTATTTTATGTGCAGTACTTTCTTGTTTTAGTCGTATGCTAAAATACCTCACCATAACTTCGCTTTCCCACCAAAAGAACTGGGGAAAAAGTGAGTATCTAAAAGTTGTCTCTTCAGAATCCTGTAGATTTCCTCAAGTTTCCTAGTTGCTACTCAGAAATGCTGAGGAAAAAAGTGTAATTCTCCTGTTTCGGTACTTTTTTTCACTGGAGACATTTAGCATTACAATCAGTCATTACCAATTCCTTTTCTTAAGCTCCTTTTCGTTGTAAAAGCGACGTGCGTTTTCATCACCTAATTCAATGTTGCACAGCTACTTCATACTTAAATTTCAAATATGATTTACAGGTAAGTCACTTATAAAAACAGTAAAATTTAAACGACAGAAAAGATCGGGTTCTAGTAAGTAAATGCGGTCCGGGGGCCAGAGAAATACAAAATGTCCATCTCAGACCCTTGGCTACCCAAAGCAGAAAAGCAAGGTTGCTGCGTCGCCCCGCAGCCCAGCGCCACGAGACCCGGACGGGAACCGAGTTTGCAGCAGTTCTCCCCTCCACAACAACGCCGCGTCGTTCCCTCCCGCCCTCTAGTAAAACGCGGGGTCCTCGCCCCGCTGCCTGAACAACTGTCTCCCTCCGAGAACAGATTCTTGCTGTTGCCGGACTGCGCGGTCACCGCATCCAGACCGCAGAGAACTTGCTTTGCACCGGCTGGAGACCACTGCGGCGAAGAAGGCCATCTCGCAGCTGGAGGAACAAGGACTATCGGCTGCGCCCGCGGCAGCCTCTTCTCCCGCGCTAGCGTGCCCACCTCAACCCCGGAGGCTCTGCGCCGCGGGCGGGGGGGCGAGCGGAGGGGCGGGGCGGCTGCGGGCGCCGAGCGTCCCCTCTTGGAGCGCGCGCCCGTGTACGCGCGCGCCCGATCGGCCCGCCCCGGCCCGCGGCGCCCCCGCCCCCTTGGGCGCTCCGTAGCCGTGACGTGCGCGCGCCGGGGCCGGGGACTCTGCTGGGCGCCGGCCGGCGGGCGGAGACGGACCCGGGATCTGTCCGAGCAGGAAGCTAGCAGGATCCCGGTCGCCGCTTCCCCGTCTCCGAACTTGTCCACGTCGCCGGCTTTTCGCTCAACTTCATCACCTTTGACCCCCGCCCTTCACCTCTCCGGCCACAGGTTGCTTCGCTGCCGCGCACCTGCCCTCGCCTCCGCACCGGTGAGTGACGCGGTGCCCCTGCTTCGGGGCGTCAGCGTCAGGCCTCGCTGCCCCGGCCCTCCCTGCTTCGGGGCCTCCTCGGGCAGTCCGGGGGCCCACGGCTAGTTTCACGTCCCGAGGACGCCTCGGGTGAAGCAGGTGATGGGTGGGCCCGGTCGGCTGCTCGCGGTAGTGCCAGGGCTGGTTCTCATTTCCACAGGACAATGAGAGTCCCCTTTCATGGGTTTATCGTCACCAAGATACCTTTGTGTATCTACTCTCAATCCCAGTTAGAAGCAGAGCTCTCAGGTGACCCATTCTGACTTGACACTCCGTGATAGTTTTCTTTTAAGTAAACAAGCTTAAAATTCAGTGTAGGAATAGGGCCGTTTGTTCTGAGATATGAGGATCAGGTGACTGCCACTATTAAATTAATAGTTTAATCATGTAGGAGACCAGGCTGGGACAGTCAAACACTGTAATTTTAGTTTTCAGGTTGTCTAGTACTTTGAGTATATTAATTTATATAGGTGCTACTGAAGAAGAGCTTTTATTTGTTAATTTCCCCAAACTCCTTAAAACCTTAAAATGCTCCAACTCCGGAGCAAGGTATTATTAAGTAGAAAATAATTTGGTAGGGTTATTACTAGAATATCCGTGTCAGAAATACCATTTCTTTTTTTTTTTTAAAGATTTTATTTATTTTTTTGACACACGGAGAGAGATATCGGAAGTAGGCAGAGAGGCAGGCAGAGAGGGGGGGGGGGAGTAGGCTCCCTGCTGAGCAGAGAGCCGGATGTGGGGCTCGATCCCAGGACACCCGAGACCATGACCTGAGCCCAAGGCAGAGCCCACTGAGCCACCCAGGTGCCCCAGAAATACCATTTCTATACAGTTTAAGAAAACAGGTGATATTTTATCTGGCATAAAGTTGTGGTGGAGGAATGCTTACATCCTAATTTACAGATATTAGTGAACAACTAGGAACACTGTCCCAACTTCACAGATCGCTGTACATGCTAAGCAAAAGTTCCATTTGCTGTTATGCTCTGGTGGTGTAGATGCAGTGTATCTTCATGTATACAGTCAGGGTTTGAGAGTTTTAGAAATTCTTAAGATTTACTTGAAACTATTCACACCATAAAATGTGAATCTTGAACTTGGGCTGGAGTGGTCATGGTACAAAGGTTGGCAGCCAAAACAGCATATCTGTACTAATTAACTAAACTTCATAGATATGTTGGGCTGTGGTTTTACAGTTGGAAATTGTTCAGTGGAAAAATTACCTTGGTGTTTTTTATCATTAATTTTAGAAATATTACAAACTGGGCCATAGCCAGAGCTTGAAACAATGCAGCCGTTCAAAATAACTCATTGACTTTTAAATATCCAGCTCATTTTGAGTATCTGAAGTTGCGCAGGAATTATACCCACAGTGGTAAACAGAAGTCATTCTAGTCTTAGACTTGCCTATTGCATTTGTATATTCTATGTGTCCTGTGGAAATTGTTCTCCCAGTTTGAATTACGTTTTCGTTTTCAAAGACATTTTAAAAGGGAGTAACAGAAGTGATGAATGACTTTAAGATTATCATGATTAAAAACTCTAAGTATACCTTTTATAAAACTGTAATATGCATATATTCTTCATTAGGGTCTAGAAACATGAGCAAGAAAAATGTAATGCAAATTACATTATGTTTATATGGGTGCTACTGAACAAGAGCTTTTTTTAAATTACATCAATTACAAATAAAAATGTAAATTAATGCAAGGTATTAAAAACAGAGATCGTAAATCATAACTCATTGCACTTATCTGAAGTGGATCTTTTCCCTCTGTTTATGTTTATGTGATCAAGTTTTAAAATAACAGTGGCCAGGAAATCTGAGAGAGACTGAAGGCTCTTTTCTCATCCTGTTGTGACTGCCTGGAGACTGTGGTGTATCATGTAGCCCATTGTTTAGATAACTGGGCTGTCTCTGGGTTCTAAAGTACAGCTCTTTTCAGAAAGTTTTAAAATTTTTGACCATGTGAAGTTTGAATAAATATAAACACCCAAAACATTTTATGGAAAATGAACCCGTTTTCCCTGGTGATAATTGAAGCTTCATTTTGATATTTAAAAATATCAGTTTTAAAAAGATTTCTAACCTCTCTGAATTTTTCGTTTTTGTATATTAAAACATTTTCAGTAAAAGACTGAAAAAGATATTACAGCTTTAATAATTTTCATAGTTTATGATCCCCTTAATGAGGTACTTCATAATAATTTCTGAACTTGAATAGCATAAGTTCATTACCCCTTTATTAGGCATCTGCCATAATCAGAACACTAACTGAGGGATTTGATCTATAAAATAATTTTCAAGGTTGGTGGTCTTGTCCTTTTACATATGAAGAAATTTAAACTTAGAGAATTAAATATTTGCTCAAGGTCTTACAACTCCAGAGGAGCAAAGTCTGGATTCACACCTAAGTCTTCTGACCATGAAGCCCTGTCTTTTCTACCAGACCAGGTTTCCTTGATCTCAGTTCATTTGGTAGACTGCTCAAATAAACCTGCAGAACTGGTATTGTGTTAAAGAATGTAACTTGAAGAAGGCACATAGGAGTGAGGATGATATAGGTCATGAATGTGGTTCTGAAACTGATGTTGAATTTTCTGGTTTTTTTCATTCTTAGGTTGACAACTTTGACAGTGATAAGGTGTTGCTTTCTCATTTCTGATGTAAATTCCAGAATATTATACAAATTGTGCACTTTTTATTTTGATGGGTTTATAGGAGTTAGAATTAGGCTGTAATGTAACACTGGTTTTCACTGTAGATAAAATGAATAGTATAGTCTTTTTGTTTCAGATAGAACTTTATATTTTCTTCCAATAAGAGATCGTTGTCCATAAATGCAGTAGCTGTCTTTTAAAAATATTGCATAATTAACTTTGTAATCCTTGTGAGGGGGCTTGTTTTCAAAGTATGACTAAATTCTCACCTGTACTATTCTCACCTGTACTATTAGGACAATTTTTTATGGCCTATGTTTATTTCAGGAATGTCCCTTGAGGTGTAATAGACACAAAGGACAAAAATGAGTATACAAAGTCCATCTTTTGTCACAAAGTAGGAGTCATTTCAGCAGTAGAATGTAGTTGGGTAAATGAGAAGAAAAATGATAAGAATGCTGAGTTGGGTGATTACATTTACAGGTGTTTCATTATTTGGTTTGAACTCTAAGGAATTTTGCATCTCAAGGATACTCATATTCAACTGTAAATAAAAAATTTATCATCCAAGAGCTTAATATAAATTATTAATGGATTATCTATAAGACATCTGCATGTGTGTATGTATGTATGTGTAGATAATTAAGAACTAACTAAGGTCAAATAAGCTTAAATTCTGTTTTTGAGGAATTATATAATAATATTCAGAGGAACCAGGAAGTTTATCATTTGAAACAGCTATACTTTTATTTGACAAATTTAATTGGACTATCTGTAATCTTAAAATGTGGATGTGAGAATTTTTTTTCTGTTTATGGTCTTGAAAGAAAACTTTTCATATTTAGTATAAGAATGACATGGTAATTTGGGAAATGACCACAAGTCCACAAAAAGTTCTCCCTGTAAGTGCTGAAGCATAGACTGTAAAACCAGAAGAACAACTCAGACATCTTTAGAAAACTTGCTAGTGTTAAAGAGAAGGGAAGTACTTTTCTGTACAGAAGGCATGCCTCCAGTGAAACCAAAATACTGAGGAACATTCCTTGGGTGATATTCACATAGGTGAATATTTATATCCAGGCTGAGTAATGTGCACAAAGGAAGGTGGTGCTCTTGACAGAACCACAGGCATCTTTTATGTAAGTTACATCACTTGTTATTTTACTTGAAAGTAACCTGCTGCTTAACCTTTACAAGGTAAGGTTTTGCATAGAGCAGAATTTTAAAATTTCTATTATATGTGGATGAACATCTTTCTCAACAAATATTTACTGAGGGCCTAGTCTGTTTGAAATATGACTGTACGTGGGAACTGGTTCTTTTTACTGGCAGATCGTTGGATCTAGGAAATATAAAGAGTGACAGAGACATAAAAAGAAAGATGAATAGAAATACCCATTTAAAATCTGATGATATTTATATCAGATTTAACAACTTACATTTGTATGGCACTTTATTGGTCTGGAAATCATTTTATGTATCTTTGGTCCTTAAAACACCTTGTTGAAGTAGATGTGGTAAACTTACTCTTATTCTGCAGATGATAAAATGTTGGCAAAAAAAAAAAATTAAGTGCCTTGTTCAAGGTTACTTATGTGGCTGCTTAGAAACATAGCTAAGAAGGGAACTTCTGTGTATTCCCATAGTAGATCACAGTTATCTTCTAGGTGTTAGGGTTAACCTCTTAATGAGCAGTTACTTAATTTTGTGGCTTCAATTTGGATGGTTCCAAAAATTATGAAAAGTCAGCATCACTAAAGTGATAATTGTTAAATACTTACTAGGTTTGTTTTTGTTCTTGTTTGAATATAAGGTAGGAGATGAGCAGGATGCATTATTATGGGGCTCCTTTAACATTTTAGTAGATTAATGGAGCTAAGGTTGGAGATTAACTTTTCTCATTGGAGAGTTTTTCAAGATTGTTTTATTTTAGTGAGTGAGAGCATGCACGCGCATATGCAGGTGAATGAGTTTGGGGAGGGAGAGCAAAGGGAGAGGAAGAGAGAATCTCAAGCTGACTCTGTGCTGAGTGTAGAGCTGCTGCAGGGCTTGATTTCATGACCGTGTGATCTCTACCTAAGCTGAAACCAAGAGTTGTCGCTTAACCATCTGTGCCACCCAGAACCCCTGGTTGGAGAGTTTTTAAAGGAAAGCCCATGGTTTGTTTTAAAAAAGAAAGGAGGGGTGTCTGGATGGCTCAGTGTTTTAAAGCCTTTGCCTTCTGCTCAGGTCATGATCCCAGGGTCCTGGGATCGAGCCCCACGTCAGAGTCTCTGCTCGGCAGGGAGTCTGCTTCCCCCTCTCTCTCTGCCTGACTCTCTGCCTACTTGTGATCTCTGTCTGTCAAATAAATGAATAAAATCTTTAAAAAAAGGTAAATAAAAAGAAAGGAGAACTCTGTGGTAGAGCTGACTTCAGAGATGGCAGCAGCATTGGTGTCTTCTGTGAGGAAAAGTCAGAGTTCCAACTTTCCTCTCAGCCTGGGGGGTTTTCAGAGGGGATGGTCGCTATGTCAGAAAAAATGCAGCTAGTAGACTTGGGTCTCTTGGAGGAAGATGGTGAGTTCAAGGAGTTCCCTGGGCTGGTTTAGATGAAGATGAAGGTGCAAATGTCTGGGAGGATGATTGGGATGAAGACAATGTAGATGATAACTTCTCCAATCAGGAGCTGAACTACAGAAACTTGGTTATAAGATGGAGACCTCTTAGCATTCAGAAGAGCAACCTAAACTTGAACTGTTTACTAAATTCTAGGACAGAAAACCCAGGATGGGACACTTAAAAAAATATGTTTATTTCATTGCCTGCTTGGATTTATGTTTTTGTAACACACACACACACACCACACACCCCCCCCACACACACACGCAGTTTTGTTCTTTAAAAAAAAAGGAGAAAAATATTCTGGGGGAATTTTGAAAATAACTTTTTTGTTACTTGACACATTGGTATTGACCTGATAATTATGCTTGTTTTTGTAAAGATTCACTAATGAGCTAATATGTGTCTGTATTGGTATCTTTATGCCTTCATTTATTTGACAAATATTTGAGTGTCTGCCATGAACCAGGTACAGTGCTAAGTGCTAATGATACCATGATAAATTAAGACCAAGTTCCTGTGCTAAGTGGTATTTTATTGTTGTTTTGAATTAAGGTAAATTATAGACTCTTAATAGTAGTATGTAATCAACAGGGCTGACCCTAAAGTTGGGAAATAGATAGTTGTCAAAGTGGTAGAATTTGAGGGTTACTAAAAGACTTATTTACTCAATGGCCTTCAGTTCACTGTTACCAGTCTGCTCCTGATAAGTAAGAGTATGTTCCGTCTTCATCAGAGTCTCAGGAACACAAGGCTAAGATAAAATAAAGGGAATATAGGATTGATATGTTGGATTAGCAGCTATCGTTTATTGAGTTTTTGCTATGTATTTGTGTGTCAAGCAAGTACTTTGTGTACATTATCTCAGTTAATCACTACATGACTTACTTTAGTGCATTTGACATTATGACCCACAGTTTACAGATTGGGAAACAGAGGCATAAGATGTTAAATTTGCTCAAGCTCATAGCCAGTACTTGATGGAGATGGAATTTGGATGTACTTAGCATGTAGTAGGTAGGAGTAGAAGGAGTACTGATATACACGCAGAGTTGTGATGTCCTACCAGTATGTGATGGCATACTGTGTAGGTGGAAGGCCTTGGTGAGTGATGGGTGGAGAGTCAAGAGAGCTTGTTGTCGGGAGGGAGTGGATGGGGATGATTATTGCTTGTGTAACTGCTTGGCCCTTAGGTGTAATCCTTTTTGTGACAGTCCTGAAACTGCAGAGTTGCATTTATATACAAGTGCTTGCTTACCCAGCCTGTAGATAAGAGGGACTGGCAGACCTAAGATGATTCTGGTTTTGCCAGTCACTACTGTAGTCAAATTACTTAGTGTCTCTGGGCTTCAGTTTTCTCATCTATAAAATGGAGGCAACAGTGTTACCTACCTGGTGTGGTTCTTGTGGGGAAGGAATTAGATAATAATACATGTGAAACACATATCACCGTGATGTGTAGTTAGTGTGCATTATTATTGTTACTGTGTTAGTTTTTGTTTTTTGGTTTCTTTGGCCATGTTTAATGTGGAATGTTTATTCAAAAAGAAAAATGTGTATTGGAGATTTCGGTGGAATCTTAAAGTTGGCCGAATTGAAGAAGTTTTGAAGTGTAGTGTTAATCACAATTATCTGGGAACTGGTAAAAACATTTGTCAGAAAGGTGTGGGTGAGGCCTGGGCACTAGCATTTTAACAAGTTTCTCGGTTGATTTACTTGCACACCAAAATTTGAGAACCACTGGTTTAAAACTTTTCTTTATCCTATGCCTGGGAAGGCTTCAGTAAAACAACAAAAAGTGTTTGGATTAACCAGGCAGTGTATGGTAGAAGGAAGTGAAATATCAGTTACCGGAATCCCTTTCTTGATTGTGTGTGTGTGTGTGTGTGTATTAAGTTTATTTGGGGTTTATAAGCATTTATCTTTGAGAGGGGCAGTGTTAAATTGCACACCTAACTTTAATTGTAATGAGTTTTTCAGCTTTTAACAAGCTTCATTTAGAAGTGAGCTAGTTATATTTAATTTTTAAAGTTATACAAATAATAATAAGTAGTACTTGAATAGATCTTAAGACCTTGTTAAACTTTTTAAATTGGATTTCTTTAGATAATGTACTGTTTTGAGTTAACCAGCTTTGGTATTGTTAGCTTCATCAGGCAAGCTGCCAGCAGGAAAGGGATTTCATCCTGGATGGTGCAAATAAGAGATTATAGAGGTTAGAGAACAAACAAGGGTGGGGGGGGCACCCAGGGAATAGCAATGGTGAGAAGCCCTTAATACTTCAGAGATTACCAAAACTGAGAGTGGAGAGCTGGCATTGGGGAGGAAGGCCCCAGGGAACTGTGGCTTTGAGGCAGTCAGGCTGGGAGGGGAGGGGGAAGTTCCATGACCTCTGCTCCCTCTGTCTTTGGGTCTTGTACACTGGCTTGCACTGCTGGAACCCACCTGCGGAGCTTAGGTGGTGATCTACGCAGGCTCATCTTCCCAGAGCAGGAACAGAGCATACATAGGAGGGGTGGGGGGTTTGATGGAGCAAGTGGAGAATAAATGTGGAGAATAAATAGGGCATTGATTAGAACCTTTGGGAATTTTTAGCATTTCCTTGGTGTAGTTTAAATAACTTTGGGACCTGTGATACATTTCAAAAATGCTGAGACTGCTTATCTTATACATACTTAGAAAAAAATTCATTCACTTTCTCATCCAATTGGACAGTTATTCTAGGAACTTTTTTCTTTTTTCTTTTTTTTTTTTTTAAAGTAATCTCTGTGCCCAGTGTGGGGCTCCAGTTTATGACCCGGAGATCAAGAGAAGAGTTGCATGCTCTATTGACTGACACAGCCAGGCTCCCCTTAGGAACTTTTATGATCCATATAACCCAATGAGAAACATAACCCAAGTCTATTAACATAAAACCCTTTTATTAATATATTGTTATACCTTAGTGAGGTTTCTGAACTTAGTCTTGGTTTGAAAGAGTACATGTCTTTCATTAGAAAAGATCTTTTAATGACTAATTTTTTAAAAAGAATTGGGAGAAGAGGTCTGTGCCTTGTGGAATTTGTATCTTGTATTTCCCTGGACTCTTGATAGCAAAAATACCAGAATACAGGCTTAATGTAATAATAGTTGATAGACATAAGACTGTTCTGAAAAAATTGTTCTTCCTCCCCAAGTCCTTTTAAAGACACATTAAATTTCTGTATAAATCTGTTGCAGTTTACTCTTATTCAGCTATCTTCTGTTAATGCCAGTTTTACCTAGTTAACCTGAATTCTGGATACAAGTTTAAATCCATGGTTTTTTTTTTTTAAAGATTTTATTTGTTTATTTATTTGACAGACAAAGATCACAAGTAGGCAGAGCAGCAGACAGAGAGAGAGGAGGAAGCAGGCTCCCTGTTGAGCAGAGAGCCTGATGCGGGGCTCGATCCCAGGACCCTGGAATCATGACCTGGGCCGAAGGCAGAGGCTTTAACCCACTGAGCCACCCAGGCGCCCCCATGTTTTTTATTTTGGACAAATTCCTGAGGATTACTAAAGAAAAACGTTTCTCTTCTTATGAGATGGTATGAAGGTCCTTAATATGAGCATTACTCCCTCCAAAAACAATAGATTGTAATTTATATTTTCTCTCTATTCTTGAAGGTTCCAGGGAAAGGAGTACAAGATTTTCTCAGATTAAGCAAAATTTTGTGGTATATTTACAAAATGCTTGAGACTGCTTGTCTCAAGTACAGCTATACTGGATTT
The DNA here is from genome assembly GCF_002288905.1 of Enhydra lutris kenyoni. Lineage (NCBI taxonomy): Eukaryota > Metazoa > Chordata > Mammalia > Carnivora > Mustelidae > Enhydra > Enhydra lutris. The sequence goes on from NW_019154101.1 coordinate 43,010,034, forward strand.
AGTTCACAGCTTCCAGAAAGGGAAGAACCAACTGTATTGCAGGGCTGGGCAAATTAATCAAATAACAAACACCTGGCTATGAGACTTTAAACTATGAATAAAGGATACTTCTGGATATAGATGATATAATTTGGTCTTTTTGTTTTTAAACAAGTAAGTTTACAAGCTTGACTATAAAAGAATATGGGGCCCTCCTGGATGGCTCAATCAGTTAGTTAAGTGTCTGACTCTTGATCGCAGCTCAGGTCTTGATCTCAGGGTCTTGAGTTCAGGCTCCAAGATGGACTCTGAGCTGTGTGGAGCCTACTCAAGGAAAAAAAAAAAAAAAGAATATGATACAAAAAGAAACCGGTTTGAGGTGAATCACAGAACACCTGTGCTTGAAATATAATACATTTAGATATGTTCTCTCTAAGTGGTCTTTTTTTTCCTTCTTTGAGAAAGAGATTTCATACTTTTTTGGGATCTTCTAAAAACATACTCTTTGTTTTCATTTGGTGCTGATAGAATTAGTATCCTGAAGGGGAGAATTGAGGCTGTTGGTTTTTCCATGTTATGCTCTTTGAATTTCCCTGATTTGAGGATTGAGTTATTCCAGAGAGAAATTTTCTCCAGTTCCTTGTTATTTTTTTTCTAAAATTAGATGAAACAACTGTGTTTTGGTTTGTGGGCATGATTTGCTGTCTGTTATCCTTTTGGTATTTTGGGGAAGAACAAAGTGTATTCATGTGTATGTGTTTTCAAGAGGAATGTATTAGCTTCTCTGCTCTTCCTGTCCATGATTGAAGATGAGAGCAGATGATTTTATGTATCTTTAATCCTTTTGTTTGAGATTTCAAACAAAGCTACGGCTGTTTTGGCCAATGAGATGTTGGGGAAAAACAGATGAATGCTTAGTGTAGAAGTAGGCATCGTGTATTCAATGGCAAATTGAGGAGGTTTATATTAGTTTGAGAAAGAATTTCTATCAGGCGTGGTTGGGAGGGGAGAGAAGGATGGGAATTGAATGAGTTCAAACATAGGACAGATTTCACCACAGATGTTTTAGAAAACAGAAAAAAAACACATTTATTTCAGTCAGTATTTTATATTGCATAGATACATTCTACTTATAAGTTTTTTTTTTGAAGGTGTGGTACAGCAAAGTTAGGAATTTATAGACTAGTTGTTTAATTTAGTGATTTTAATGAGTTATTGGCAAAAATGCGCCTAACCTGATGGTTGTATACAAGAATGTTAATGTGTCAAAAAATGGGCTATTTTTTAAATTAAAGGTGTACTTCTGGAACTTGTCCAGAATTTCATGGACTTTGGTTCTATTCTCTAGCATTCTATTTTTTGGCATATAACATTGACATAGTGTTTTTAGTATGGTAGAGTAGTTGAACGGTGAAAAGGTTTATGTCATGGGTTGGAAGGTACTAATGTATTATAATGTTGGATTGAATGGGTGATCCAGATCCAGAATGATCCTAGAACAGCATATTTCTAATGATTCTTGAGGGCCAGTGATATGCCACCACTTAAAGTGTTTTATAGTCATTTTCCCATTTCATTCTAATGTTGACCCTATGAGGTAGCTCTTCTTATTATCTCATTGTATAGCTGAGAGAGCTGAGAGGGAAACAATTTACTAGGTTGATCTGAGTAGTAAGGTACAGAGCCAGGAGATATCTTTAGGTGGTTTGGATCCAGAGCCTTTGCCCCATTTAGAACTCTAAGTTACCTTTTTCTGTGTTCTTTTTAAAGACTAAAAGCTTTGAAAATCCCTTCAGGATTAATCTCCTCTGTCTATTGTATCCAAACAAGGGATGGTAGCATCAGGATACTCTTGGAGCTATTGCCTGCTTTCAAGTGTAAAGCAGATAACTCCTCTATCATATCCTCTTTTGTTCCTTGCCCTCAGATTGCTGTTCCACACAGTGCTCCAACTTCCCCTGCCAGCTGATGAGAGAGAGGAGACCTTCTGGACACACAGTGTCTAAACTATTCTTTACAGTTTTTAAACCCCTTGACTATACATTTTCATTAATACTTCATGAATTTGCTTTAAACAGATGTATTCCTATAAAGTTTCATGTAAATTAAATAAAAATTAAATTGTAATTTCATAATATCCTGGGAAAGATTCTTTTTTATTTAAAGTATTTCAGTAATGATTTCTTTTGTAAACGGAAGAATCTTTTTGTTGAACAGTGTTTGTTTTCTGTATTATGTTTATATATATATTTCATATATTACTCATATAAACTTGGGTCTGGCTAAATACACATTTTATATAAATATGTCTAAATTAAGCTTGATCTCATATTCTGCTTGATATTTACTAATAAAAAGGGGCTGGGTAATAGGGGTTTTTCTTAAATAAATGCTGTTTGTTGGAATTGCCCTTAAATGTTCTATAGTAGACCCATCTAGACTAAGAATAATATTTTTTTAAGCAGTAGAGTGAGGGTCAATATGTAACATAGTAGTATACATATATTTTTTAAAATTATTTTTTTGTCATAAAATTTATTAGGTAAATGATGGTGTTCTGTTTTAATGCTAAAATCAGTGTTTTATGTGACTGAAATAAATTGAAAATAACAGTTAAATTTAGACATAGTTTTATTAAAAAATTATTATGGTTGAAAAGCAGACAAACTGTTTTTTGGAAAATATACTTTCGTGTAGCTCTGGGTAAAATATTTATTTCCTGTACCTAATACCATGCTAATGAGGCCATAGTAATCTGTGTTCTGCCCTAAACACTCAACAGAGACTACTCTGTAACCTCGTAATTAATAGATCCAGTGGCCTCATTTAGATCATTTTTCTTTTCCAACCTGTTCAGCTATTCACCAATTAATCCTCCTTGAATTCTTTTCTCTTAGCTTCTTTGGTCATGCGTTCTCTCAGGTCTCTGACTTTTCCTGTTTTGTTTTTACTGCTTAATTCTCTCTGCGCATGCCATTACTGTTCATTTCTCATAAACTCCTGTACTTGGCACTTTGCTCTACTCATTCTGTTCTTATTTTTGATAATTATATTAGTCCCATGGTTGCAGTTCTTATTTTTTAGTGCAGATTTCCCACAGATTTCTTTCTGTATCAACTTGACTGTCATTTCTAAACTGATAGTCTACAGACGTCTTCAGATTTCATAATTCCCATCAATTGCACATCCTTTGAGAAACTTGGATCTTCTTCTGTTTCTTTCTGTTTCTGTATGATACCCCATGGCCCTAGTTATTCAGGTTTAGAATTTTCACTCATCTTTTCCCTCTTGTCATATTCTTTCACTTGCCAAACTCTGTTCTTCACTTTCTGTTCCCTCTGACTGAGTGCAGCCTTCATTACTTTTTCTTCCATGCACATCTTGTGTTTGGCCCTTTTCCTCCATGCACAGCAGAGTCTATCCTGTGCTTTGCCATTAGAGCTGTGTTTCAAAGTGGAAATCTGATTTTAATATTTTCTTGCTGAATAAGAATCCTTATTAGCCTTTATTAATACATTTCAGAGTCCAAACTTGTACTGTGGGGTTAAAATCCTTCATGGCCTAACCTCTTGGCCTACTTTTCCACTTCAGCACTTGTCACACTTCTGCCACTGTGCCATGCTCTAGCCCATTGACTTATTCCCTGAACATGTCCCCATTCTCCCATCTTTCTACTCTTATTCAAACTGATCTTATTCTGGAATTCATTTTCTTTTAGTTTTACCTATCTTTTAGGAACTGTTGGAATTAAATCCTTCAAAATAGTTTTCTCAGATTTACTGTTTAGAATTATACCTGTATTATAATATTCATCACAGGTTATAAATGTGTGTTTTTTTTCATTGTCCCCTACTCTCACTAGATTGATTATGAGTGACTAGAGAATGTGAACTGCCTAGCAAAAGTTTTGGTAAGATTTTACGTAAATCAGTGGACTTCAGGTTTTAGGATTCTTTTGTACTAATAATTGTTGAGGACTCTGTAAAGATTTTGTATATCTGTTTGGTTATATCAATATTTACTGTGTTAGAAATTAAAATTTAGAAATTAAAAACTTATTTAATCCATTTAAATACAAATAATAAATGCTTGTTAACAGAAAATGACATTTTATGAAAAATAACTATTTTTGGGATGCCTGGCTGGCTCAGTCTGTAGAACATCTGACTCTTGATCTTGGGGTTGTGAATGTAAGCCCCACTTTGGGTGTGGAGATTACTTAAAATTAACAAAAAGAAAAATAACTATTTTCCAAGACAAAGATTTGTGAAAAAAATAGCACTATTTTATATTTTTATAAATTTATATAATGTCTAATTTAATAGACGATAACTGGATTTAATTTTCCTGCATTATGTTGTTTTTGGTTGAAGTATAGGTGAAGAAATCTGGCCTTACAAAGACAAATCCTTGGGAAAGGAAGTAGTAATGTACCTTTTAACGTAATTGTGTATATCCTTTGATCCTTCAGCAAAACTCAGCAGGTGATAATTTCTTAAAGTGCCAAGGTGGAATCTTAAATCATACTAATGAACTTTTGTACTCTGTTATATTATAATCTGCTGGTGTATTTTGTACTCTGAATGTATCTTTTACCCATGCATGATTTTATAACATGATTATATTTGTCCTTTGAAACACACTGTTTTGCTGAATTATGTAGCTCTCCCAAATTTTTGTAATATCAAAAATTATATTTTGATTTCATCAAAAAAGTCTTAACTATTTAAAACTTCAATAGCATAAGCTGCTATGGTTAACGTGGCAGCTACAGGTTTTCCCAGATTCTGCTTGTCACTTGAATTTTACTATTGTCAACAAATACTGTCAGTTGCTTTCTTTGAGGTGACAGGCTTTACTCAAAAAACAAACAAAATCCCAAATTTGCCAAAAACTCAAGTTTGAATAACCAAGATTTGTTAGTCAGTGTTTCCAGGAACCATGGTATTTTATGGGGAAAAAAAAAAAAAGTTCCTGAAGATTACAACTCAGACATTCACACAAGTATTTTCCTTGAGACAACCATCTTATTTTGTTTTACAGCAGAAGTACTTTATGTGCAATTCCTATTTCATCACAGAATGTTAGAAAGATATATTTAGGATCAAGATATACTAATGTTAATATATTTTACTGCTTAATCGAAATTATTCTTTTTTTTTTTTAAGATTTTATTTATTTGAGAGAGAGTGGGGAGAGCACAGAGGGAGGGGGAGAGGGAGAAGCCGACTCCCTGCTGAGCAGAGAGCCCAGTGTGGGACTTGATTCCAAGTGTCTGAGATCATGACCTGAGCCTAAGGCAGACACTTAACTGACTGAGCCACCCAAGTGCCCCCTCTTTTTTTTTTTTTTAAATATTTTATTTATTTATTTGACAGAAAGCAAGAGAGCACAAGCAGGGGGAACAGCAGAGGGAGAGAGAAGCAGACTCCTCACTGAGCAAGGATCTTGACATGGGGCTCAATGCCAGGATCCTGGGATCATGACCTGAGCTGAAGGCAGATGCTTAATCAGCTGAGCCACAGGGCACCCCAGTCAAAAGTGTCCTTCAGTGAAACCAGCATTTTTTTACTGTGGGTGCAGTGACCACTATCTTGGTTCTGGCTAAAGTGGTAGAAGTTTTACCTATCATTGGTTCTGCATAATTAGGGTAAATATACCTATAGTGAAAAAAGCAAAAGTCTTTGTATTATGAAAATAGTTTTGACCTTGCTGACTCTCTAAAATGGTCTCAGGGATCTTCAGGGGTCCATTGACTTGGAGAACTGCTGGTCTTGGTAATTGTCCACTTGAGTTGTGAATGTGTTCAGGTTTCCTGTAGGCCAGCCATGTAGAAGCCTAGAAAGTTAGAATTGGACATTACCCTGGAGTTAATTTAATTCTAATTCCTCATTAAAAAGTTGAGGAAACAGGTTTAGAGAGGTTAAGAGACTTGATGAAGGCCATACAGTTAAATTAAAGGCAGAACTGAAAAGATAGTTCATGTGGCTCTTAGTTCAGAATTCTTTTTTTTCTATCAATATTGTGAAATTTAAAAATTTAGAAGATGGGGCACCTGGGTGGCTCAATCACTTAAGGGTCTCACTCTTGATTTTGGCTCAGGTGATCTCAGAGTCAAGGGATAAAGCCTTGCATTGTGGGCTCTGTGCTGGGTGTGGAGCCTGCTCAAGATTCTCTCTTTCCTTTTTCCTCTGCCCCCTTCCCTCCCAAATCTATAACTAGAAAATTAGTTTTTGTTTTTGTTTTTTTTTAATGCTATAATAGGAATACTGTCATATGGAATTCCTTAGGGGGTAAATTTTTGAACTCTGTGAACCAGAACTCCTGGATCAGCTTTCATCTGTTTTTCACCTTTTTTCCCATCTAGTTGAATATGAAATTGTGGTGGTCACATGGACAATTGAGAAATTGAGATAATTCAACAATTAATGTATAATCATTGCTAAGAAAAGTCTTAAAATATACCCTGGTAAAATCAGTATCATCAGTTTGACATTAAAGAGAACAGTGTATAATTATATATAAAAATGAAAAATAATTGAGCATATTTAAAGAATGTATGCATATTTTTAAAATCATTTTAGAAAGTTTTAAGCATATTAAGAAAAGAAGATCTATGAACCACCATGTACCTATCACCCAGATTCAACAGTTAGCAACTTATGACTGATGTTATTTTGCTTTTTCTTTATCTTAAACTACCCCCCAAATTATTTTGAATCAGATCCCAGATATTATATAATATCATCTATAAACACTTAAGCTTGTAAAAGGGAGTATTTCTTAAAACTTGTAATTAGGTGTATATAATCAAATTAGGTGTATATAATTCAAATAATAATTTGAATGAACCTCTCAGAGTCTTTTCTAGCTTAACCAACAAAAACCAGAAACAAACAAAAATCCTTCTCCTTTTAATCCTGCCATTCTTCTTGTTCTTTTGCCTTATATCTCTTAACCTTACTCTAAATTTCTTGAAAGAGAAGGCTCTGTGAGCTTCTATTATGAGTTTACTTAAGTTGTTTTTTTTTTTTTTTAAAGATTTATCTATTTGAGAGAGAAAGAGAGAGCACACGCGGTGGGGAGAAGGTCAAAGGGAGAGAAAGAAGTAGACTGTCCTCTGAGCAGGGATCCCAGTGTGGAGCTCGATCCCAGGACCCTGAGATCATGACCTGAGCCAAAGGCAGATGCTCAACCAACTGAGCTCCCTTTTACTTTAGTTATTTAAATGTACTTACTACAAAAATCACATTTTGCCTGTCCAAACATTTTACTTTTAGGATTTTTAAGATTGTGTCTGTTGCAAAATGCATAAATAACGTTTTTTTTTTTTTTAAAGATTTTATTTATTTATTTGACAGAGATCACAAGTAGGCAGAGAGGCAGGCAGAGAGAGAGGAGGAAGCAGGCTCCCTGCTGAGCAGAGAGCCCCATGCGGGACTCGATCCCAGGATCCTGGGATCATGACCTGAGCCGAAGGCAGAGGCTTTAACCCACTGAGCCACCCAGGTGCCCCCATAAATAACGTTTTTTACCTGGTATTTTTAGACTATTGAGATGCCAGTAATCTGGTCTATTTTGGGTGAATTTAACACACGAATTTTTCTTTATTTAACAAGAGGGAGTACTGAGTTCTAGTTATAAAATAGAACAAACAGATGGTTACCAGAGGGGAGGTGGGTGCTGGGATGGGTGAAATAGGCGAAGGGGATTAAGATTACATTTAAGATTACATTTATCGGGGCTCCTGGGTGGCTCAGTGGGTTAAGCGTCTGCCTTCGGCTCAGGTCATGATCTCAGGGTCCTGGGATCAAGCCCCACATCAGGCTCTCTGCTCAGCGGGGAGCCTGCTTCCCCCCCCCTCTCTGCCTCTCTGCCTACTTGTGATCTCTTACTGTCAAATAAATAAATAAAATCTTAAAAAAAAGATTACATTTATCTTGAGTAATATTTAGAATTGTTGAATTACTATATTCACCTGAAATTAATGTAACGATGTTAACTATACTGCAATTAAAAAAAAAAAAACCCAAACCCAAACCAAAATAAATCAGATATGGGGATATAATTTACAAGACAGAGAATGTAGTTCATATTTATAATACGTCTGGTGACAGATGGTAGCTAGATTTACTGTGATAATGACTTTAATGTATATAAATGCTGAATAACTGTGGTACAGCTGAAACTAAAATAATATTGTGTATCTATAACATTTTAATAAAAAAAGATACCATAGAGAGATTGTTGTAAAGATACATAGAGTCCATAGATACCTATTTGAAAACATGACCAGAAATAATTTTCTCTTATTGTTTTAGTAAAGAATTAAATATTTGTTGTCTTTTATTTAGTATTCAAACTTCTAAACCACCCCCCATGCCTTTAGTTTTATAGACATTTTGCAGTTACTATTATTTCTCTAACTGAAAGTTAGATCTCTCTTTTAAAAAAATTATGTCTTGTAATTGATTTATCTTTCCTGAGTTGTTTTTTTTTTTTAAGATTTTGTTTATTTATTTGAGAGAGAGAGAGATCACAGGTAGGCAGAGAGTCAGGCAGAGAGAAGGGGAAGCAGGCTCCCTGCCGAGCAGAGAGCCCCATGTGGGGCTTGATCCCAGGACCCTGAGATCATGACCTGAGCCGAAGGCAGAGGCTTTAACCCACTGAGCCACCCAGGTGCCCCTTTCCTGAGTTTTTTTGATGTTATATTGACAATTCAGCTGAACCTTGATGGATAATAATATAATTAAAGAATCTTAGATTTGGGGCACCTGGGTGGCTTAGTGGGTTAATGCTTTCGGCTCAGCCCATGATCTCATGGTCCTGGGATGGAGCCTCGCATCAGGCTCTCTGCTTCAGCAGGGAGCCTGCTTCCCCCTGTCTCTCTGCCTGCCTCTCTTCCTACTTGTGATTTCTCTCTCTCTGTCAAATAAATAAATAAAATCTTTAAAAAAAAAGAATCTTAAGATTTGTTAACAAAGGTAATGTGGATAGCTTTGCCTCAAAATATATAAAAATGTAAACTATAAGGCACATAACGTAAGTTAGCAGTGTTGTTTCTTACATTAGTTTTTTTTGTAAAAGAATTCTGCAGAGGGTGCTTTTACTGGCCTCTGTTAAAGTGTGTGTGTGTGTGTGTGTGTGTGTGTGTGTATCTGCAAGAAATTGATTAATGAACAAAAAAGAAAAGAAATGAATGTATGTTTTAACAGAGGATACATTTATCTGTACTTATTTTTCATCAAAGCTGGAGTATTTTTTTTATAATTATTTTTAATTTTTTTTATAAACATATAATGTATTATTAGCCCTAGAGGTACAGGTGTGTGAGTCACCAGGTTTACACACTTCACAGCACTCACCATAGCACATACCCTCCCCAATGTCCATAACTCCACCACCCTCTCCCTACCCCACTACCCCTGGCAACCCTCAGTTTGTTTTGTGAGATTCAGAGTCTCTTATGGTTTGTCTCCTTCCCGATACCATCTTGTTCCATTTATTCTTTTCCTACCCCTCAAACCCCACACGTTGCATTTCCACTTCCTCATATCAGGGAGATCATATGATAGTTGTCTTTCTCCAAATGACTTATTTCGCTAAGCATAATACCCTCTAGTTCCATCCACGTCGTTGCAAATGGCAAGATTTCATTTCTTTTGATGGCTGCATAGTATTCCATTGTATATATATACCACTTATATATTCAACATTCATCTGTTGATGGACATCGAGGTTCTTTCCATAATTTGGCTATTGTGGACATTGCTGCTATAAACATTTGGGTACACATGCCCCTTCGGATCACTACGTTTGCATCTTTAGGGTAAATACCCAGTAGTGCAATTGCTGGGTCATAGGATAGCTCTATTTTCAACTTTTTGAGGAACCTCCATGTTGTTTTCCAGAGTGGTTGC